>NC_056764.1:11837500-11920000 GCF_018687715.1 Carya illinoinensis | reverse complement strand
AAAATTCTGCATTTGACTTTGATGTTGTTTGTTTGCAGGCCTTTAATGCACTCAAGGAGAAGCTAATTTCAGCACCAATTGTGATTGTGCCTGATTGGAGTCAACCTTTTGAAATTATGTGCGATGCAAGTGACTTTGCAATTGGAGCAGTGTTGGGGCAAAGGCGAGACAAGCTGTTTAGAGCCATCTATTATGCAAGCCGGACATTGAATGAAGCTCAGTTAAATTATACAACAACTGAGAAGGAGATGCTTGCTGTGGTGTTTGCGTGTGACAAATTTCGGTCCTACCTCATTGGGACAAAGGTGATAGTGTTCACTGATCATGCAGCACTTCGCTATTTGTTTGGCAAGAAGGATGCTAAGCCTAGGCTAATTCGTTGGATCCTCCTTCTTCAAGAATTTGATTTGGAGATTCGAGACAAGAAGGGAAGTGAAAATTTAGTGGCTGACCATCTCTCTCGGTTAGAGCAAGAGGAAGAAAGACTAGATTCAGTGGTCCAAGAGGCATTCCCTGATGAGCAGTTGTTTGCATGTGAGATCAAGCTTTCGTGGTATGCTGATATTGTTAATTATCTAGCTTGTAAGGTTTTACCACCTGATCTTACTTACCATCAACGTAAGAAATTTTTGCATGATGTGAATCACTATCTTTGGGATGAGCCTTTGTTGTTCAAAAGATGCCCCGATCAAATCATGAGAAGATGTGTGCCGGAAGAAGAGATGCAAGACATCCTCCATCATTGTCATTCCTCATCATATGGAGGACACTTTGGAGCCACCCGTACAGCAGCTAAAGTACTTCAAAGTGGGTTCTTTTGGCCTTCCATTTTTCGTGATAGTTACACTTTGGTGAAAACTTGTGACCGGTGCCAACGTATGGGAAATATTTCAAGGCGTCATGAGTTACCATTGAAAGGTATCTTAGAAGTTGAGTTGTTTGATGTTTGGGGAATAGATTTTATGGGGCCTTTTCCTCCTTCTTTTGGTTTTGCTTATATCTTGCTAGCAGTTGACTATGTGTCAAAATGGGTGGAAGCAATTGCTACAACAACAAATGATGCAAAGGTAGTGCTCAAATTTCTGCACAAGAACATATTCACAAGATTTGGCACTCCACGAGCTATTATTAGTGATGAAGGGACTCACTTTTGCAACAAGTTATTTGAGAATCTTCTGTCTAAATATGGTGTGAAGCACAAGATAGCACTTGCTTACCATCCTCAAACTAATGGTCAAGCTGAAATTTCAAATAGAGAGATCAAGAACATCCTTGAGAAGACGGTCAAAATCAATAGAAAGGATTGGGCGAAGAAGCTTGATGATGCTTTGTGGGCATACCGTACAGCTTTTAAAACACCTATCGGGATGTCTCCATACCGATTAGTGTTTGGAAAGGCATGTCATCTTCCTGTAGAGTTGGAGCATAGAGCTTATTGGGCTGTAAAAAAGTTTAACTTTGATTTGAAGGCAGCAGGTGAAAAGCGACTTCTTCAATTGAATGAGATGGAAGAGTTCCGGAATGATGCATATGAAAATGCCAAGATCTATAAAGAAAGGACGAAGAAGTGGCATGATAAACAGATTCTTAAGCGAGAGTTTACTCCAGGACAACAAGTTTTACTCTTCAATTCACGACTCAAACTCTTTCCAGGAAAGTTGAAATCAAGATGGACGGGTCCTTATACAATTCATGAAGTTTTCTCTTTTGGAGCAGTAGATTTGAAGGACAAGACTGGGAATATTTTCAGAGTTAATGGTCAGAGATTGAAGCACTACTATGGAGAGCAAATGGAGAGGAACTATGCATTTATTCCTCTTGGAGATCCTAATTGATGATCATTGAAAAGTCTGGCTGTAGACTTTAAAACAAGCGCTTATGGGAGGCAACCCATAGATCTATCTTTCACTCTTTCATTTATTTTATTATCTTTGTTTATTTAAGTATTAATAAATTGGTTTTTGATGCAGGTTTATTTAGCATGAATAAAGAGCTGGAAAATTTTTAAACCTCGGAGGGTTCACCATGAAACCAGGGAAGTTCCTTTATTTCTTCAATCCTTTTTACTTTTGCATCACAATGAGGACATTGTTTAGTTTAAGTTTGGGGGTGTAAACTCCTATAATTATTTGATCCTCTTGTTTTATAAGTTTTGGGTTGTTGATGGGTTATTTGATTCTCTTACCAAGCATGCATTGGAGTAAGATTGAATTCTCTATGACTCTGAAATTTGTGATTGAAGATGGTTTTGAGAAAAATTTTCAAAAATTTCTTTTATGTCAAGTGAAGTTTTGTGGGTACTTTGGTTTAAATCTTTGACCTTGAACACAATTGAGCACATAGTCGTTTTTCTCTTATTCCATTTTGCTTATGAAGAGAAGAAGTTGAATTAATTGAAAGAGGAAGGTTCGATTTTGCTTTGCTCTAGAATCCGTTGATGGGTCCTTGAGGCGAAATCCTAGCCGAGACCAAATATTAGAGAAATGATCTAGGCATTTCTTTGGCATAACCAAAAAGCTTTCCCAGCCGTCCTAAATGTCATGCCATCATTACATGGTGTGTTTCCATAGTCAACCCCCTTGAGCCTTCATGAGCCTTTATTGATTCTTTAAACTACATAAACCATGCCCGCTCTAAGCCTGAAAAACAATGAATCTACCGTGATAGTTTGAGAAAATACTTTGGTGGAGAGTTACATTTAAAAGAGAAAATTGGTTACATGATGAAACGTATTATGTTTGCTCTGTTCGATCAAAGAAAAAGAAGAAGAAGAAAGGAAGTGATATAAAAAAAAAAAAAAAAAAAAGAAAAGAAAAGAAAAAGAAGTAGCCAAGCGGAAAGTGAATTACCTCAAATTTTGTTAAGGGAAGTGTTGGTATTGCATCAGTGATTACAGCAATAATAATGCCACAAGTATGAGCATATTGCCAAGAAAGAGCTATGATTTGAATCATGTGAGTTTGTCTTTTAATGTTCTTTTCACTAAGTATTTTTCCAGTTTGTTTAATCTCCCATATCCAGTTCTTTCTTAACCCTCACCCTGTGGCCTATCATTACAACCTTAATAAAGACTTTTTGATCTTTGATTTTGGTGTTGACTACATTAGTGGAGAGGATTTCTGAAAATTGGACTTATGGGGTTAAGTTTTAAGAGAATTCTTCTGATTTTGGTTGTTCTACTTTTATCTGAGTTTGCAGGTGGTTTGAGGTTAAATTGACTATATCACACACACACTCAAGGTCTTAGCTTTAGGCTGAAGTAAACGCCTAACTCTTGCTTGACAAATTGCAAAATTTTTGATTGATTTTCTTGCTATCTTTGATGTTAAAAGAGTAAGATACTAGAGATGAAATCTAAATTCATAAAAGCTTGGTGAGTGATGATACTTCTCTTTGGGGTCGAGTTGATATTGCCTAAACTATCATTTGTTTTTCTTTTTGTTTGAGGACAAACAAAGTTGTAAGTTTGGGAGTATTTGATGGCTTGCAAAATTTCATATTGCAGATTTTACAAGTTCGCTCGAGCGAAGGCTTTTGGCCGCTCGAGCGAATTCAGGCAGATTCAAACGCTCGACTGCCGCTCGACAGGGAGCTCGAGCAGGTTGCTGAAAAACGAAGATCGCTCGAGCGGAGACATTGGCCGCTCGAGCGAAATCAGGCAGAGTCGAACGCTCGATGTGCGCTCGATAGGACGCTCGAGCGAAATCAGGCAGAGTCGAACGCTCGACGCGCGCTCGACACCCCGCTCGAGCGAACATCGTATTTTGACAGATTTTAGGTTTTCCGCCGTGGGACCATATAAAAGGCCATTCTTCACTCTAGAGCCGCGAGTTTTGACTGGAGAACACTCTTTGGGAGAGCAAAACATAGCTAGAGGGATTCAAATCATTTGTTTTGGAGACGGAATTCCAATTTATTGCACGTACGTTGAATTCATACACGAGCACGGACGGGAGAAAAGCGTTGAATCGTTCCCTTGAGCTTTTGACGACGAGTTGAGGCTGCAAGGAGGATTTTTCAGTGTTTATTTTCTTCTTCCCATCTTCTCAGAACAATTATGGTGAATTCGTTTATGTTGAATTCAATTTCTAGCATGAGCTAAATTTTCTTCTTTCTAGGAAAACGATGTAACCTAATTCCGAACTATGCTTGTTTGTCCATGCTAATTTAATGCAATTCTCTCTTTGTTTATCTGATTTATTCTGATTTTAATGCTTCTAGTTAACTGGCCATTGATTAGATGATTATTAATCTTGTGATTTGCTATCGAAAGAGGGAGTCATAGGGTAGATCTTGGATATTTCAGCATAGGTAAGTATAGAGATCGAAAGACTTGTATGAACCTGTGTAGTAATTAAATTATTGGTCTTATTGCGTTCTTGATTATTTAATTTGCATACTCTTGTGTGAATTGATAAACTAGAATCACTTTCAATTGACTATCGAAAGAGGCTTTTGGATGAATTAGAGATTTGCTAATAAACAAAAGAGGTTTAAGTTAAATTAGCTGGATGAGAAAAGCATAGTGAAGAATTATGGTGAAATCGATTTCCTAGAAGTTTTCTTCCCTATTGAATTTGATCTTCAAACATCAGTTTTATTTTCTTTGCTTATTTCTCTTGGAGTTGATCTAGTTTTACTTGCAACTACAAAAACCTTAGCGATTCCTCTAAATAAAATTGAGATTAGTATAATTTTGGTATTTGGCAAGAGTAAGGTACCAATCCCTGATGACGATACTCTTCTTATTACTTTACTATAAAACTACGATACTGTGCACTTGCAGTTCTGCACCGGTCAACAAGGATTGAGTAGATTTGAATAATTAGTTGATGATAGAAATGGTTTGATTAGTGGCTGTTGCAATTTTGAATTATTCATGTGTAAATGCTTGTGACACAAATAAACAAAATCTCTGGACAAAAAAAAAAAAAAAAAAAAAAAAAAGAAAAGAAAACATATTACCTAACATACCCATGGGTGATAAGGGTTGGCATTTGGATAAGGAATTAAATGAGGATAAGAGTTGAAAGGAGAAAAGAATGCTGGTGGCATTGCTCCATAATAGGCCTAACAGAAAATTAAGCAATTAGACATTTCAACCTAAACAAAATCAAATCAATAAGTTTGATCGTGAACTTGCCTGTAACGTGAATGGGAATCTAGATGAGTTGTGTTTGGTATATCCTGTCCTTTCAAATATAAGCAATTTATGACCACAAATTTACATTTTAAAAGGGAATGAATTTATAATAATCAATAACTTAAATTCTCTTGAAGAAGAATATACTTGAGTTGAAGACTCGGGATTGAAAGGCCTAATGTGATCTTTTCATTTTCCCATCGAATGGTGAGTTTTCACAAAACTCTCGACAAAACTATCACATAAAATAAATAATAGTAAGTTGTTGCGGCTCAAAGACATCACTTATTTGTGCTCACAAAAATTGACATGTTGATTAATTAACTGCATATGCAAACAATAAACTACATTGCAAAAAGATAAGGTTAATTATTTGAGCAGTCAATAAAATCCAATAAATGAGCAAATCAACAGAGTCCAATCTCCTTCCTTGCATTTTAATCATGCCACATTCATCTAGATGCATTATTTTTTGTGACTTTTGTTCTATGAAGTTTTGGTCTTATCTTAATCAAATTGCTAACTATTAACAAACAACAATATTTATCATTAACAAATCTTGTATAATATACAATGTGATTAGAATTGGGGTTTAAATGACCATCAGTAGCGGCTTCCTGGACTAGAAAACGGCTGTAGAGATGAAACAAATTATTCATAATGGCAACAGATAGATATACTTACTTCTGGGCTTTGAATGATGGGAGGATGAAAATTGTAATTGCTGCATAAGATTTGCACGGAGATCCTTCTCGTTCAAATTAAAAGAAAGAAAAAAGGAAGGAGAGGAGAAATGAACTAACTTAACTACAGAGTATAAGATTAAAGTCATTTTAATTTTTTTTATTTAAAAATATAAAAAGTAAAGTAAAGAAATACAATCTCAAAAGAAATGAATGAAAAAGTATATGTCAAGTCAATAATGTGCTACGAGGCTAATTAACCCGGGTTGTTCTATAGTAACACTCAAATTAAAAATCTCGTAAGTTGTTATTATTTTGAAGAGAATTATGAGCACATTTTTGCACAAAGAAATAGTACATTGTGTAATTTTTCTACACCCACTATTACTGTTTCGGTTGGTTGCTGAAGCCTATCATCACTGCCGGACTTCATGGACTATGGGAGCATGTCGAAATCTTCTATGCCGATCATGATCTCGTCAAACAAAAGTGAAGATAAAAGTTTTACAAAATAGTCTTCCTTCATCTTGGGATCATATTGTTACCTCATTAACATATAGTGGAAATGAAATAACAATGACATCACTTCCAATACTTTTGATACTTGAAGGAGAAAAGATGAAGTGGAGGAATAGAGATGGTGAATCATCTAATTTGTTAATGGCTTAGGACAAGCATTTTACACATAACAAGATTAAGTCAAAACAATTTAAGAAAAAGAAATGGTTAAAAAGGAAACAAAATAAATCATTTACTAAAGCCTGTTTTAAGTGTGGAAAGAATGGGCATTACAAATCTCAATTTCTTAATAAATAAAAAATACAAGAAAGTAAGGAAATTGTGATGACAATCTCACAAGTAATGATCGTGGAAATAGTGTCAGATTTATGGTGGGTTGACTCTACAGCAACAAGACATATATGCAGGAACAAATATATGTTTGTCAAACTTGAAGATAAATAAACATGAGAGCACAAATTGTACATGGGCAACAACACATACGGCGATATCTTGGGGCAATAGACATGTAAATTTAAAGTAAATGGTTCTATTATTTTACTAAGTGATGTATTATATGTACCTAATATTCGTAGAAATCTAATATCAGTGCCTGTATTAAATCAAAATTACTACACAGTTGGGTTTAAGTCTGGGACCATTGTAATAAGTAAAGGTAATGTATTAGTGAAATGTGTGAAAGATCATGATATGTATGTACTGAATATTGATATTAATAAAATATCTATTTTTTATTATCTGAATGTGTCTATTGATTGTACATATTTATGACATTTAAGATTAGACCATATAAATAAAAATAAGATGATCATAATATGTAAAAATGGATAAATACCACAAATAAACTCAAATAATTTTGATATATATGAACCATGCATTAAAGAAAAATGAGAAGTAAGTCTTTTATGAAAATTTTCAAGAAGCTGGAAATCCACATATTTACTTGAATTTGTACATTCTGATATTTTGTGAGATGCAGGGTTCCTTATAGCTGCCATGAACGACCCTTCGGTAGCTTCTCCTGCCGGTAGGAAGGATCTGAATGGTTCATGACCCCCTCTGGTGGGGTTGAATCATGTGATGAAGGAATCGGTTTGTGTTCCTAGCGAGCGAGTTAAGACGTTTGCAGAGGCTCTACATCGGCCTCTTCCTACACCAAAGTTCAAACATCCTATCCGGAAACCTGAGATGATTGATGGAGAACTAGGTTTTGTCTTCATTGATGCTGAAATGGAGAGAACAGCAAAGGATCCAACTTATGCCTTGGTATTAAAATTCTTGAATAAGAGACCCTCTATCAACATGCTCCAGAAACAAATTATTAAAACATGCATGGAGATTCAGTGAAGTGCCTATGATTAGTTTTATAGATGATTTTCACGTTCTTGTGCACCTTGCAAATGAAAAGGATTACCTCCATGCATTGGCTCGTGAAGGTAGGGTTGTTGCGGGATGCCAGTTTTGGATGTTTAATTGGTCGGTGGGCTTTGATGTGCATAAGGAACCATTCATTGCTCCTCAATGGATCTTTTTACCAGGCTTACCTTCACATCTGTACAGACTAGACTGCCTTCAAAGTATGGCATCGAGATTTGGCAAATTTTTTAGAACAGATAATTCGACTCTTTATCGTACTAAGGCCACCGGTGCGAGAATGTGTGTTGAAGTGGACTTGCAGGCTGATCCTGTTATGGGGTTTTTCCTTGCTCGTTGGGAACGTACATCAGATTTGGCAAAAGGTTGTTTATGAGAAACCTAATTTTTATTGTAATAGATGTTTTTGACAAGGGCATTCAGAGGTTGTCTATCGTACAGAAAGAAAAGACAATCAACAAAATAATGAGAAACCAGGGCATAAAAGGAATGCTAAAATAGATGAGGAGAAAAAGATTTGGAGGGTTGATGGGAAAAAAAGTTCGTATCCTGATCATCAAACTGAAGGAAATAAGGAAGTAACAAATGATACTGGAAAGGTTGTGAATGATAGGAAGGAGAGCTTGGACAAAGGGAAAAATGTTATGGTAGATTCGAGCCCTTCACCTTTGATAGATGAATGAAAATGAATACACTGTGAATGATATTACACATGAGCAAGACACCAAGAAAACTAATTGGATTGAGGAAGGGACGAAGGACTTTGGAAGGGTGGATGCGGTTGCTTGTCAGAATAGATTTGAGGTTTTATCCAAGGAGGAAAATACTTTAGTTGTTGATACTCACAAAAACTATACTTCAGATCAGGACTCTCAACCAAATGAGAGAGATAATTTGAAGGAAGGAAAAGTTGTTGTGATTCGAAGATCTAAGAGGGCTAAATGCCTTCCTCCAAACTTGAATTAATGCTTGACAAGATTCTTATGTGGAATGTCCGTGGCTTGGACACTTCCAAAAGTAGGCTTAAAAGTTTGATCTCGAAGTATAATTTCTCTATTCTCGCTATCGCTGAACCTTTCTAGGCTTTAGATAAAATTCAGAGATGGGCGTTGCGACTTGGTTTTCACCATTTTGGGTTGAATACAGACGTAGGAGGTAAGATCTAGATTTTTTGGAATGATGAGATTTCTATGGATATGGTTGCTATGACTAATCAATCTCTTTTGGCTTTGTTCTCATTTAATGGTGTGAATATCTTAGTGTCATTTATTTATGCCAAATGCACTATGCTTGAACGTTGTGAGTTGTGGGAGCATTGGAAAAATTTTAATTGTTTTGGTATCCCTTGGATTGTCTTGGGAGATTTTAATATTATTAGAAACGACTATGAAAGAGTGGGTGGTAATCCACAGCCTCGATTGGCGATGGAAGATTTTAATGACTGTATTAATGCCCATGGCTTGGTGGAATGGACTCTTATAGGAAAACAACTTTCTTGGTGCAACGACCAACTCGGTTTGTTGCATAAATGGCCAAGGTTGGATCGCATCCTTGTTAACAACGATTTTGTTTTATAGTATAGAGATGTCGAGGCCTGTTTTCTCAGTTGTAGAACTTCGGATCACTCCCTGTTGCTTATGAATTTGGAGTCTAAAGATCAAAGATATGGTCCGATCCCCTTCAAATTCCAGAATATGTGGCTTCTTCATGATGATTTCCGATGAGTGGTGAGAGATTCTTGGCAATTCAAAAATGTTCCAAGGGATAGTAGTCTATGTGCCCTTGCTGGTAAATTGAAAGCTCTAAAAATCGCCTTGCGTAATTAAAATAAACATGACTTTGGTAGAGTTGGCTGTAGAATCAAAGAACTTGAGGAGAGGATTGAAGTGATTGAAACCGGTCTTCAAAATGATTTCTCTGAGCAGTTGGAAACCGATCTCCTTAATTCGAAGATTGAATTGGACAGTTGGCTTCTGAAGGAAAATAGTCGACTTGCACAATAGGCTAAGAAAAAGTAGTTGACGAAGGGAGATCGAAACACTAAATTCTTTCACTCTATTATTGCTCAAAGATGCCGTAATGCCTGCGTTAAAACTATGGGAATTGATGATAATACTTTGTTGAATTCGCCTGAACAGGTTCATAAAGGTGCGGTTCATTATTTTGAGGCTTTCCTTTCCCTTATCAGAGAAGCTAAGGACACTGATTTAAGCTCCCTCATACAGCCGAATGCTTTTGAGTGGTGATCTTCCTGGCTTGCTTGTTGAGCCGTCTAAAACGGAGATTCAGGAGATTTTGACTTCTATTATGGTAAATTCTAGTCTAGGGCCTGATGGTTTTGGATTAGCATTTTATTTACACTGCTGGGATATTATTCAAAGTGATGTTATGGCAGCGATTACAAAAATTTTTCAAGGGAAGACCTTGCTTAGATTTTACTTTGCCTCTTATATTGTTCTCATCCTGAAAGTGAAGAATCCTTTCAGTTTTGATAAATTCAGACCAATTAGTTTATGTAATGTGATTTATAAAGTTTTTGCTAAGATCCTTGTCAATCGTCTTACCACAATTCTGGATAAGATTATTTCACCTGAGCAGGGAGCTTTTGTGAAAGGTAGAAGTATTTTCCATAATATTTCTCTTACTCAGGAAATTCTTCGGTCTTTACACAAGAAGATTAAGGGAGGTAATCTATTCGAGTTGATATGAGTAAACTTATGACAGAGTGGATTGGAAGTTATTGATGCTTGTTATGAGATCCTTTGGTATTATGGAGTTTTTTGCCAATTAATTTGGAATTGTATTTCGTCGCCTTGGTTCTCGATTATGATGAATGGTACGTATAAAGGTTTTTTTCAAGTCTGAGAGTGGTCTTAGACAAGGAGATCTTCTATCCCCATACCTCTTTATTATGATGTGGGAAGTGCTTTCTCAACTTATTAAGAGCAAGCTGCTGGAAGGCAAAGTCAAATTGTTTTCCTTACCTTTGAATGCTCCTTTGATTTCCCACTTGTTCTATGCTGACGATGTGGTGGTTTTTGCCAATGCCTCTAAAGGTTCGGTCAAGGCCCTTATGGAGATTTTTAAAACGTATGATAAGTGGTCGGGTCAACAATAAATTATGATAAATAAGCTGTCTACTGTTCCAAATGGTTGCCTTAGAATCGACTAAGGGATATTTAGTTTGAAATGGGTTTTTCTTAGGTTCACTTCCCCTTTACGTATTTGGGTGCACCTATTGTTGATGGTCAACTAATAGATTCTCACTTTGATTCGCTTATTGACAAAGTGGTGAAAACTTTGGCAGGATGGAAGAATAGAAACTTATCGCAGGGAGGAAGATTGATTTTGTTGAGACATGTCCTTACAAGTATGCCTATACATCTCCTTTTGGTTGTTCATATGCCGAAGCTTGTTATGAATAAATTGAATACTATGTTTGTAAATTTTTTCTGGGGTGAAGAGGAAGGTAAAAAGCGATGTAAAAGGAAAGCTTGGAAAAAACTTTGCTTACCAGTAGAGGAAGGGGGTGTAGGAGTATGAGATATTGCTGAGACTTAATAAGCTTTATTTATAAAGTTTGGTTGGCAGTTATTAACTCTATATTCTCTATGGATGAAGTTCTTCAAGGCTAAGTGTGTGAAAAATAACCATCTGTTCCTAAATGTTGATAGGATCCATGGTTCCCAATTTTAGAACAATATTGTCAAAACTATTCCCATGATCATACAGTATTCCCGTTGGAAGGTGCGGGAGGGGAAAGCTTCTTTATGGTTTGATAAAATTCTGATTGAAGGCGTGCTACATGAAATGGTCGAGCATGTCTCAAAACCAGATATCTGCATACATGATCTGGTTGTTCGTGATAGATGGGGTGTGGAATGGCTTCAGGAGCTGGTTGGATCTCAGTTAGCCGACAAGGTTATGGACAGGTGTGTGGTGTTAAACAGGCTAGTGATGTTTTGGTGTGGCTTCCGGAAAAACATAGAGAATTCTCAGCAAAATCTGCTTGGGACATTATTTGAGTGAAGCTCCCTAAATTAGATTGGGCAAATTAGGTCTGGAGCAAATGGCTACCTAGTAAGATCTCCATATGTATGTAGAAAGCTTTCTTTAATTGTTTGAGTGTTGATAAGAGAATAAGAAGGCTTGGTATTCCACTAGCTTCGAGTTGCAATTGCTATTTTGACTGGCACTTAGAGGACTTCGATCATGTGATAGGAAGTGGAGACTTTTTGATGAACGTCTGGAGAAAAGTGTATGCTAAGTTAGGCATTTTATTTGTTGAGCAACAAAGTTGGCAGGAACATGTTAATGCTTGGTTTAGGCGTGCCAATCGCCAATCGCAAGTGGGAATTTTAATCGGTTTAATTCCGTCTATTTTTGTTTGGCATTTATGGCAACGTGGATGTTGTGCCAGGATGGAGGATATGCCAGAATCCTTGTCGGAAGTTTGGCATTCTATTAAATATTGGGTGTAAGTAATTTCTAATAATATTTCCAAAGTGTGCAGGCTAAAGGTGGCAGATGCTCAGTTGTTAGCTCGGCTTGATGTATCCCTGGTTCAACTGAGAAGAAGCTATTTTCAAGTGGTTTGTTAGAAAAAGTTGTTACATGATCAAGTTAAACTTAATGTTGATGACAGCAGTTTGGGCAACCCAGGAAAGGGTGGCGATGGAGGTATCATTAGGGACTGCTATGGTAACTTGATTGAGGCATTTTCTAAACCATTTGGTTTTTGCACCAATAATGAGGCTAGACTCCGAGCAGTTTTCGAAGGTTTAACCTTGGGTAAAAATCTCGATTATGAGGTTGTGGATGTGGAATGTGATTCTCAAATTGTTGTTAATTGGCTCTATGTTAAGAAATGCTCCTTATGGTATGTGTGGGATTTTTTGGAACAAATTATAGATATGTTGCCAGGGGAGATTATGCATTTAGACATTGTTATAAAGAAGCCAGTGTAGTTGTGGATTTTTTAGCTAAAGTTGATGCTCTTGGGAAAAACATGGTGCATTATAATACCCAAACGTTTCCAAGAGAGCTCATGGGCCTTTTCCAATTGGATAAAATGGCTATGGCCAGCTTGTGGATTGCTCATTGATGTTTCTTTGTTGTTCTGTGGATGGTTCTGGGTTTAGGCGGACGTTCTTTCGAAAATACTGTGCTTCCTGGTTTCCTGGCTTTACAAATTGGTTTTTTTTTTTTGTCTTGGCTCCTTATTATTATTTATTTGCTTTATGTTATAGGCTTGTTAATTTCTTTGATTTTCTACTATAGGCTTGTTTAGATTCTTTGTTTTTATGGTGTAGGCTTGTTTAGTTTATTTGTTTTTTATGATATAGGCATGTTTAGATATTTGCTTGAGTGTTGTTTGTTGGTTTGTTTTTGAGAGATTTATAATCTCTCAAATGTTTCGCTTGTAACCACGTTTTCTTCTATCATAAGTGATGGCTTATTAATAAAATTGAGACGGGGCATCTATGAGGGGGGCTACTAGCTCTTTGCCAAAAAAAAAAACATAGGGGAATGGAATACTTTATAACTTTCATTGATGACTATTCAACATATGGGTATATTTATTTAATAAAATGTAAATTTGAGGCAATAGAGAAATTTAAAGAATATAAAATAGAAGTAAAAACCCAGTTGGGTAAGCCTATTAAATTTTTGAATATGATAGAGGAGGTGAATATGAAGCTTTGGATGATTTTTGTAAATTGAATGGTATAAGACACATTCATACTATGCCATATAAACCTCAACAAAATGGCAATGTAGAAAGAAGAAACAAACTCTACTGGATATGACGAGATCAATGATGGTATATGCTGATCTACTAACATATTTTTGGGTTGAAGCATTATCGACTGTGGCATATATATTAAATAGAGTTGAAACCAAAGTAAAACCTCTTCCACCTTACGAGATATGGACGAGACATAAACCAGACTTAAGTGAACTTAAAGCGTGAGGTTGTAAGGCACAAGTGCTTATCCCAAGGCCACTAAGGAATAAATTAAAAAGTAAAATCTGGCAATACAATTTTATTATATTTGCGGAAAACAGAAGTGGTTATAGATTTTGTCTTTCTAAAAGATGATTGATAGAAAGTAAGGATGTTATTTTCTTGAAAAATACAAACCTAATTACTCTAGTTAATTAGATAGATTTATTAAATAATTTAGAGAATCAACATATTTCCACAGAGACTGACAATGAAAATTTTGATATTATTCAAATACAAAATTATAAGAATAAAAGAAAGTTAGATGAAAATCAATCTTCAAGGATTGATGTTGGAGACAATGGGAGTAAAAGAATTAGACGACCATTGATATTATTTCAAAATCATTATGTACTAAAATACCAATTTGAAAAATTTAGAAAATGATCCTGAAAATTTTTCTGAGACAATCAATAGTATCGATTCAGATAAATGGCTTAAGGCCCTGAAAGATGAAATAGAATCTATAAACAAAAATAATGTTTGGGAGTTAACAGATCTTCCAAAAGATAAAAAGACTATTGGTTGTAAATGGGTTCCAAGAAGAAAATTTAAAATTGATAATAGTTTGGTACATAAAGATCATTATGGGTTCCAAGATTAGTAGCTAAGGGATATACCCAATAACCAGGTGTAAACTTTGTAGATACATATTTGCATATAGCAAATTTCACATCCGTAAGGATAATAATATTTTTTGTTGCCAGGATGAAGTTGGAACTACATCAGTTAGATGTAAAGATAGCTTTTCTTCATGGTGAATTAAAAGAAGATATCTTTATGACTCAACCAAGAGGATTCTAAATTAAAGGACATGAAGAAAAAGTTTATAGGTTGAAGAAGTCATTGTATGAACTTATTCTTCAACCTATAAACTTAAGCAATCTTCAAGACAGTGGCACTTGAAATTTCACCAAGCCATTTTAGAAATCGAATATGAAATGAGTCCACTAGATTACTGCATATATATATATGAAAAAATAATAATAAATTAACATTATTATCATTATATGTTGATGATATATTATTGATAAGTAATTGTCTAGGTATGATGAATAAAACAAAAGGATTTTTGAAATCTAAATTTGAAATGAAAGATATGGGTGAAGCTATATAAGAATTTCTAGAGATAGATATTCAAATATGTTGTATTTAAATCAAGAAAAATATCTAGAAAATGTACCTAAAAGATTTGGTATGGAAAACTGCAAATCCTTAAGTACCCCTGTTTGCAAAGGTAATGTTTTAAATAAAAGTATGTGTCCAAAAGACGAGGAAAAAATTAGAGAAATGCTTAATGTTCCCTATGCTCAAACTGTGGGAATCCTCATGTATGCAAGGACAAGTATAAGACCAGATATTTGTCATGCAGTAAGATTGGTAAGTAGATATCAATCTAATTCAGGTAACGAACATTGGTAAGCAATGAAACATATATTAAGGTATTTACAAGATACCAAATATTTAAGATTATGCTTTGGAATCAATGATCTAGAATTAATCGACTACAATGATACTGATTTTGGAAGTGATGTAGATTATAGAAAATCTACATCTGGATGTATATTTCTGTTTGGTGGAACAATATTTTCTTTGTTGAGTAAGAAGCTGTTGCTAAGTCTACTATAGAAGCAGAATATATTGCTTGTAGTAATGCTGTGAGTAATGTTTGGATGAAATGCTTTTATTAAAAGCTGAAATTTGGGTACATCTATGGAATCAATCAATGTATTTTGTGATAATCAGTCTACCATCTCATTGATAAAAAGTAGAATATAGAATTCCAAGGAAAAAGATATTGATGTGCATTATTACTATATTTTAGATATAATATAAAGAGGTGAGGTCAAGGTTAATTTTATTTTCTCAACCGAGATGGTAGCAAATCCAATGACTAACGGATTATCTTTGGAAAAATTCAGAAAACATGTGACTAGAATGGGATTGAGAGAAACCTAGGTGAATCAACTTTATAGTGGACATGCATAACTCAAGAAATTCTGGATACGCCAAGAAAATTGGAGTTATGGTGATACCCAAATAAAAATTTAGTTATTTGTAAAGTCACTAATAAGGTCAAGGAAAACCTTAAGAATGGCGTTAAGGTGAGTATTTAATAAAATTTCAGTACATGTTGATTAATCAAATAATTAATTAATCATTTTTAAAGTTGCTTATAAGGTAATTAGGAAAAGCCTCAGAAACAGTCATAAGAGAAAGTACTTATCAAAAATTCAGCACAAGTCAATACATGTGTTGTGTATTTGGCTAAAGTCATCAATTGTGACAAGGATATTGATTATTGATCTAGTCAAGGAGAATTGACATCATTCACTAAATTTTTAATAAAATGAAGCCACTCGTTATATGTAATCAGTGAGAGCACATATAGTGAAGAGTGTAGTCAGATAAGATAATGACAAAAACGTGAGCATGTACAGGCTTGTTATGCTCTAACACCGATTTGCAAGATTATGCAGATGAGAGTTGAGTAATGGATAGCTCATACTGGTACCAAGATAATTTTACTCCAACTGTATTATCAACATTTTGTGTTATCTCTACAAAAGATGTGATAGGACTTTGAGAGGAAGCAGCCACGATCAATTTCCAACAATATCGCTACTGTTCAGTCCGTGGAGTCTACATCCAAAGTCCAAACCCTTATCCCTTTAAAGGATGGACGAAGAACCTCTATATTTTTCCCTTCTTGTTTATCCTTTCCCTTCCTTTACATAATGGGACTCTTAAGTCTTATCTTATCAATAACATGCTTGAAAATTATAGTGCCCACATAAATATTTTCCAGATCTTCATCACTACTTCTATCGGCTGCTTCCCTTGAGTTAATTGGTTTACCAAATAAATCATACGATGAGTTCTGTTAAAAAGTGAATGGATAAGATCTATTCGTCATTCACATCCATCAATCTCACCTATTCATTTGCATAAAGAGAAAATTTCAGTAATTTTTCACTGAATATAAACCCAACACATTTTCCTTGTCAGCTCCAACTTGATTGATCCCAATTTAATGATATCCCCCATCCCTTCTGGATAGGTCCACTTTGGTCACTAACAGGAATGCAATTCTTTTTGCTTCTTCTTTTATTTATTTATTTTTTTTTTTTTTTTTGTGTATATATATATATCTTGAATGATATTCTTACCCAGTATTTTGCCCTATAGGCATATGAGTG
Organism: Carya illinoinensis; assembly: GCF_018687715.1. Taxonomy (NCBI): domain Eukaryota; kingdom Viridiplantae; phylum Streptophyta; class Magnoliopsida; order Fagales; family Juglandaceae; genus Carya; species Carya illinoinensis. Next base: position 11,903,074 of record NC_056764.1, on the reverse strand, counting down.
CGTTTGCCAAATATTGCTTTCACGTCTCACCACACGCACCCAAGAAAGAGTGGTCTATATTTACTGCTGCAGCGGCTGTGATAAAAGAAAAGAGTGAAACTAATTTGGAAAATTGGTATATTAGATCTAAAAATATGACACATGACAAGATCTTAACACTCAAATGATAAAAGATGATTAAATCAAGTACAGTTCAATTTATACATGATTAAGCTAAAGGAAAGTTAATGCAGCAATGCAAAATGCAGATTGATGGGTCATTTTATAGTTTTGTTCATGCTCATTAACTCATTACTAGAGCGAACCACAGGCCGGTTAGTGGATTGCATCCCGGTAATGAATAAGCTCCGATGTGATAATGGATTATCGTCCTCGCACACATTGACAGGAATTAATTTTATAGAAAATATACACAACAGCCTCACACTTTTTTACACCATTAAAAAATGTAAATTTAATGCTTGCTGTTCTGTTCTGATTTTTGCAACCCATGTTACAACTTTCCTCTCTTTCAGGCTAAAAACAAGAAATAAATACCCCCTCCCGCCCCCAAAAACAGAACTACAGATTGCATCTGGAATAATCACATGGAATGATTTGTTCTTTTTTATTTTTAAATGTTTATGAACTAATAACGGCAACAATTAGCATCACCATCTGCTTCTTGTTGAGATCTGCCTCTGCTACAACTGCAGAAATTTTTGGAATAAATCTCTCATAAACTCCAGTCCATCAAACCAACATGACAATATGGCATCATGTAGAGTAGTTTTTTCCATCTGAGATGCCGAATTCACCTTACCAGTTACCAGACCTGCAATATTTCCCCAAGACAACTTTTGAACTTTACAAGTTCAAATGTTGCCTTGCCCTGATTTAGCAGTGTTAATAGTAATTGTTTATTTATTACCTTGTTACACCTGAATCACTCAACAAAAACACTAGCAGTAGTAATGGTAAATGTTTTGTTAACCATGTTACTTCATACAAATTTAAAAGATAAACACGTACACTGCTTGACGATGAAGCTGCAACATTCTTACAAACTGCTAAAACTAACTTGACCACCGACCCTTCTGTACAAAATAGAACTAACAATGCTCATGGTAGTTTGATTGCGGCACTCCACCAAGGACACCTCTATAAGCATTTTGAGCACTATAGATTAGGAGCAGAGTACCCCCTTTGGATTTTCTAGTAATCAAACAAACAGCCCAAGTATTGTACAATGAGATACAGGGTCTCATTTTATGGATAACAGAATCAAGATCCCTATCTACCGTAATTTCGCAAACAGTTGTCCCTCAGAAGAAAAAGACCCAAAACTCTTATTAGTAAGTTGTTGAAATCACAGGGCACAGAGTACACCATCCCAAACTGTCACCTACCCTCAGACTTCAACAGCTGTGAGAACACCCTACTCATGGAAACACCTGAAAGATCATCCACGACTGACACACCCAACTGGGTAGCAGAAACATTAGTACTGCTGCTACCGAAATTGTTCACTTGTGGAGAGAGTTCACCAATCATATTAGTACTGTTTTCTTCAGGATCACCATCAGTAACTGCCTCTTGAAGTTGAAGAGCATATTCGAGATTCCATAAGACATCTCCCATTGCGGGCCTATCAACACCAAAGTCAGCCAAGCATTTCTCAGCAGTCTCTCCAAACTTCCTTAGAGAATCTGGTCTAACTTTCCCCACTAGAGTAGAATCTATTATCTGTTCCAACTGCCCTCTGTTTTGCCATTTCATTGCCCATTCAGCCAAGTTCACCATTTCCCTTGGAAGGGATGGATCTATCACAGGCCTTGCACAAAGAACTTCAAACAAAACCACACCAAATGAATACACATCTGACTTCTCCGTCAGTTGTTGCCTTCTGAAATATTCTGGATCAAGATACCCAAAACTTCCTTTCACTGCTGTACTGACATGAGTCTGGTCAATTTCAGGTCCCGTTTTCGAGAGCCCAAAATCAGCAACTTTCGCCATGAGATTCTCATCAAGCAAGATATTAGCAGACTTTACATCGCGGTGAATAACTGCTTTAGCATATCCTGTGTGGAGGTAATGGAGTCCTCTAGCTGCTCCAATGCATATCTCAAGCCTCTGCTTCCAACTCAAGTTGGGAAGACCTGAACCGTAAAGATGACTCTTGAGGGTCCCATTCTCCATATATTCATAAACCAAGATCATCTCATTCTTTTCGTCACAATATCCAATCAATGAAACAAGATGGCGATGGCGGAACTGAGACAGCATCTCGATTTCAGTTTGAAACTCTGCAAGTCCTTGTTGGGACCGAGGATTTCCTCTCTTAACTGCCACTTGCGTACCATTGCTTAAAACGCCTTTGTACACTTTCCCAAAACCACCAATCCCAATAACCCAACTCTCATCAAAGTTGTTTGTAGCTTCTTGAACTGCTGCAAAAGGAATGCGATAGCCATAGTTAGAAATAGCACTAGCAGTCGTTCCACTAGAGTATTTACTTCCCATGGATTGAGTATTTCCTCCATTGATGGATATTGGAACCCATGTCTTTGAATTTCTTTGAAGCGCCAGCTTTTTTCCTTTTCGGCACAACACAAAGAGAATTACAGCTAATACCACTGTAATGAAGGCCCCAATGCTTACACCTACAATCACACCAACATTTTTCTTTGAACTCGAATCTGAAGGAATAATCATAGAGGCTGCTGCACTCAGACTGCCCATAGAATTGTTCATTTTCATGATCTCCAACCCATTTAGGATTGCATTGGGGTAAGCACCACCTACAAGAGATGGGCCAATACTTATACGGAGCTTAGTGCTAACAGCTGACAATGTAACAAAATCCATATAAAATGCAGCACCCAAGGTGTTAAAGGAATAAGTAGTCAGATCAACGTCCCTAAGAACAATCCACGAGTCAATGTAAGCATTGAAGTAGAGCTCGTGAAGACTTTTACTTACAATATCACAAAAGTGAAACCGAACAAAGTACTGAAATCCGGGATCCACATTGAACTCCCAGCTAATATTGAAATTGCTGTTAGGATCACCCGATGAGTTCATCTCTGTGGCAGTACCATATACAGTGGGTGGAGCTATATCTTCTGTTGCCCCACCCTTAACGTACTGAACAGCTGCAATATTTGAGATATCTTTGGCAAAGTTTTCCTGTAGTAAAAAACTTCGATCGGGAACCCAAGTTCGCCAAAGTGTATCATTATCAAAGGTGACTTTTGGTCCACCCATGTTCACCCTCCATACCGTTTCAAGTGCTAGAGGCAACAACCCTTGGAACCTTGCTGGTGAATTAACAGTGTCGACCTCATTGGCAATAAGTCCATCAGGGACCGAAACCACTTCTATGGCATTCAAGAAAGCGATTGAATTGCCCAGAGGTGTGAAGGTGATTACAAGTATGTTTGATGTCACATTTAATGAAAATTCTTTAAGGATAGAAGTGTTTTTAACACCGAAATTGCTCAGAAGGACATGGTCTTGAGTTGAAACAGAAAATTTTGCCGCACTCATATTGTAAGTATTATATACGAATGGGTAGAAATAGAGGCGGATCCACAGCCTCCCACTCCGGCGGACCGAAAACGTGTATTTTGAGGATCCAGTAAAGACTCTTGCTGTCTGATACAGCGCTGAATCTTCAGAGAAAGTGAATGATTTTGAAGAGCTTTCGGCAAGAATATCTTGAGGGGTTGACAGCAAATTTGAAGCCAAGTTATCGGCAACGAACACACGGTCACCTATTGAACTATTGGTGGATGATCCACAGTTTACTAGGTAACTGTTTACAGGATTAAATCCACTAGAAAAGCATGCCAGGCACAAAATTGATAAAACCCAGATTAACAACTCTGGTTTTCTGCTACCCATCACAATAAACATCGAAAGTTTATTAAAGAACAAAGATAGAGGTTTTCTTTAAGCTAGGTTTTGAATGAAAGCCGGATACACAGACTCACAGACACCTTTGAAATATAGAAACACATGTGAAACAAATTGAACAAGGAAGAGAAAAGTTGGCACCTTTCGGATCATGTGAGCTCCAAGAGAGACACCCAGATGTGTAATCCCAGAGCAGAAAGCAAATCTGAGTTACCCTTTTTAAGTTCTGAAAGGATTTAAACGCAAATAAGAGGAACAGACAAATATTGAGCACAAATCTTCTACAGCACCAGCTGGTTTGAACTTGGTGCCAGCTTCCGATATTGACAGGCTCGTAGATTATTTTATGTAATAAATGAACGGAAACGGATGTCAAACAAAAACTAATGATCAAAACAGAGTCAAGGAGGTGCTGGAACGAGATTGAATACGAGGAAACCGGCTAATATGGGAGGGTGTCCCTAGTCTTGTCTGTGGAATTGTGAATAATTTGTGATGGATGAATCTCTTATCTTTTTCGCGAGAAACTAAAAATAATGGGAAAAAAGGTGACAAAAAGAATTAAGTTAAAGAGTAGTGAGAATTTAGTGGAGGAGGGTTTCATATAATAAATTTTAATGGTGGTGGGAAAGAAAAAGCAGCAGTCAGGTATTTTACTTTACTAAATGATGGGTGCGAGTTATGTCTACCAACCAAGTCTGAAAACCAAGTTTATAATTGTCTCCACGTAATTCTAATCCCTTCAGTGTATCAATTTATCAACATAAATGCTAAAGTCACGAATGAGATCCCGACTGAGGATCCCGAATGTAGACAGTAGAGCCACTCGTTTACCAAAGCAGGACAGAGCGTGTGGCCCTCCCTCTCCCCTTCCCCGAAATCGCGCCCCTGATCTACATGCAAAGGAAGGAAAAATAAAGAAAAACTGTGTTCACATGGAACTAACTAGTCTAGCAACGCGGTTTGTGCGGGAAGGAAAATGATACAGGGACTACTACTGCGACATAACTTTTAATCGTCTGAATTAAAGTGAGGAAATTAATTTTTAATACCGATCATATATATTAAAATTTATTTACAATTTTAATATAGTTAACGTGAAAAGCTTCCAAATTAATAATACGTTGAATGTATAAAAAATATGATTTGTAAATAAATTATATATATATAAATTTTATATACAGACACTTTTACATACTCTTTACACATTCTAGATATTGGCGAGAATATATGATTCAATCTTGTTTTAATCCAGAACAAAATTAAATGTTTGCTACATAGACAAATTGTGTATGTAAAGTATTACAAAAAAACTGTTTATTAGTAATCAGTTATTTCTGTTAAAATAACTATATTTTGTCAAAATAAATTTATTATCATTACAAATAATTCATTATAAATATTCATTTTTTTGTATCGAGAAAAACGGAGGGCATGCAATTTTAGTATACTATTCACATACTGTTGATATCAATTTATGTGCATATGTAGGAAGATTCATAATGGAATGAAGTATTCGGTGATGGTGGCTTTGGATTTGTCTTTTAATTAATAATGCACATTTGACCTCTAAAACGCTAGCTAGCTGTTTGAGTTGGCACTTCACGGCAATTGAGTAATATACTTTGAAGTTAAAGACGGATATATGATGAATGTATGGCCCTCCATCTCTCTCAAGGTTAACAAATAGATCCTCTCTTCAAGGGGAGTGGCCTCCACAAGATAAAGAGAGAAGGGAAATTGACAGAGCGTATTCCCTATTTCAAATCACTTTAGCCACAAGAAAACTGATAAACTGATCAGTCTTCTTCCTTCATTATTCTCTTCGAATCACTTTAGCCCCAAAACCACTTAGACATGTCACACTCTCTTTACCCTAAATCACTTTAAGACGCGTTTTGTTCTATATATATACATAACACCAAAGCAAAGAGCTGTCATGGTAGCGGTCATAGGGGGAGTATCCATTACTAATAGTACTCATGCAATGCTTGAATAATACAAAGATAATAATATAATATTTCAACTAGATAGTATCATTTGTCTAAATAAACAAACATGTTAGAAATGAGAAGAAGTATTTTAATTTGTTAAGTTAATTGCAGGTTTTGTAAGTTGATGAGATTGACACTTTATTGACACAAAAGAATTTCATAGCCATTACATTAATCATTAATTAGAAAGTAAATACTCTAACCACAAAAAGATTACACAAAAGTAATCCCACAAACTGATATGGTTTAATGTGATTCGCCAGATTGTAAAATTACTTTTATTATAAAATAAATTTAACAGATCAAATGAAACCACATCAATTTATAAGATTATTTTTGTGTAATTCTTTTATAGATGTAACGATACTCTAATTAAAAAGATAATTACGTCAATAGAATGAAATTCGATGATCAGTGCCATATATAGTAACGTAAATTTAACTTTGCTTGCCAAAGATGCCGGCCAATTATATATATAATAGATTTGGAATTAAGATGAGATTCAAAATTTTCATCTTATCTCATCTCATCATTATAATTTTTTTAAATTTTTATAAAAAATATAATAAATAATTTAATTTTTTAAATCTCAATTTAACTTTTTCAAATTTTAAAATAATAACATTAAAAAATAATATTTTATTCAATTTTTAACTTTCATCTCAAACTAAAAATTTTCATTTCATCATTCAAACCTAACCTAACCTAAAGGTATTGTTTATGATTTTTAATTTACAGATTATAACCTTTATTCATTCACCAACTTTTTTAGGTGTTGAAAAAAGGGAGGGAGAGAGAGAGAGAGAGAGAGAGAGAGAGAGAGAGAGAGAGAGAGAGAGAGAGAGAGAGAGAGAGAGAGAGAGAAGGAAATGTGTAGGGAGTGGTTGGTATCATGCCCTTGACAAATTGGATAGTCTGAAAAGGTGTCACTTTTAGGTTGGCTAATAATCTAATCTTAATTAAATATCTTAAACCAAAAAGGAGGAAATAAAAAAGCCCCACAAGAAAGTTTGTTTGGGGGGGAGACAGATGGGATCGAGCTGAAGACGATTCTATCGATCTACGGTTATTATTGATCATAAAATGTCTTATTTTGTCAACAAAGATGGAGTTTAATTGGTTTGTTAATCTTCCTGTATAATAGCAAATAAGATAGTCGTGACCAAGTCGTGAGTTTTAGTGCATTACATACATGATGTTATTACAATTATGAAAAAATCTAACCTTTTCCTATTTTGGGCAGATAATTCTACGTACATGCATTCCATTAGTAAAACAATAGGTTTGACCAGCTGCCAAGGAACTTATAAATTCTCTCACAATTTTTTTTTTAATTTTCTTTTCAATATTTTTTTAACATATTTAATCATTAAAATATATATATATAAGTTTTGCTACATATAAATAAAGTCGCGGACTAATCTATATATCAATACTGATTCCTTCATACTTAAAATTTAAATTAGTACTGTTTTCAATAAAATATATTTTTTGACCAATCATAATATATTGGTACATATATTAGTGCACAATATGGTTGCAACTAGATTTTTTCTATATATATACAATTTTATTAATAGTTTATTTTTTAATTATTAAATAAAAAAATTAAAAATTAAAATAATCAAGCGAGAAAATTGAGCTGTTAGTTAGAGGGGCTAGACTAGCATTTTTTTACAAGAATTTTACATTATCGTACAAAAGTAGTTGGGTGTAAATCCGTATGCGAACAGGTACTCCCAAATTCACATAAAGTTTATAATGCAGTTCAAATATACCCCTTTGTGACATATTAGTGAAAACAGAGAAGGTTATTAGAGGGTATTCTTGTAAATCAAAAGCGGGTACCTCTATGATACCATGGCAAAATTTGGTTGCCAAAGAAAAGGAAAAACTCCGAAGACCTTATCGAACTGATAGAGAGAAGAAGGGAAAGAATTTAGGGATTGAGAAAAAGCAAGAGTTTGGTTGAATCTGTTACATGTATATTTACAAGTATTTATATACGAATAAAATAAAGCGATACGTGTCTATTTATTTTGACAAGAATACCCTCTAATAAATTTAGGGATTGAGAAAAAGCAAGAGTTTGGTTGAATCTGTTACATGTATATTTACAAGTATTTATATACGAATAAAATAAAGCGATACGTGTCTATTTATTTTGACAAGAATACCCTCTAATAAATTTAGGGATTGAGAAAAAGCAAGAGTTTAGTTGAATCTGTTACATGTATATTTACAAGTATTTATATACGAATAAAATAAAGCGATACGTGTCTATTTATTTTGACAAGAATATCCTCTAATAACCTTTTCTATTTTTACGGTTCCTTTAATTATTAAACTTAACTAAATTCAGCTCAGTTCAATTTAATGTTAAACTAAACCTAATATTTAAAAACTCAACTCTCAAGTTACTAAATGCATTTCAACTTAAAATATCTTTTTATGTGAAATTTATAAACTTTTTCAACTTTTTATAAATAGTATTAAATTCTTATTAACATTTAAACACATCTATATTTATTTTAAATGAATCTCACATAACTCATTTTATCAACTCAACTCATTATTATTTATAAAAAATTTAACTCAATTCAATAAACACTCAAATACAACCTAATAATTTGGATGGTGCCCATTTATAAAAACTCAGATATCCAATTATCCGACTTGAAATAGAATATTTTGGTTATAAAGTATAAACAGTAAAACTGTGTATGAGACAAAATCTCTAGTGATCTCTACCGAACCCAAACTGAGGGTTGGCAATGGTTGGCCCGTACGTAACTCAGTGAATTTGCAGAATCGCTTGACTAATATGGATAAAAGAAGATTTTCCGTCCATTAAGTTTTGTTTGAATCTTTCAATGAGCTACTTCATTTCATTTCAGTTAACTTTTATTTTAGATTTATTTTAATATTTAAATATATAGTTTTCTAATTATAAAATATTATTCAATTTAAAATTTTTTTATACGTAAAATTTATAATTTTTTTTAATTTAATATCTCTTTAATCACACGTGAGACTTATAATTATTTTCAATTTTTTATAAATACATCTAAATTCATCATATTTAAATCTATCTAAAATTATATTAATCTTATAAAATTTATTTTATTATCTCTACTCATTACTATTTATTAAAAAATTTAACTCTTAACTCGTTTAATATCTAAACGTAACTTAACACGAGCAACTGGATATATAATTTTTTCAAAAAAAACTTTTAAAATTAATGGGCGGAGGGCAAGTTGAATTAAAGTTTCTTTCGTATATATAAGTCCTGCTGGTGGAATGTTTGAGGCGATTGGAGAAGTGAATTTGGGAGGGGGTCCGCCCTAGTCACAGATTAGGCAAAGAAATTGACAGCTTTAAGCTGAATGTTTGGCATGTCATCGATCTGTCAGACTTGTTTTGAAAGCTTCACGTCATTGACTTTGGGCGAAGTATTTATTAGCCATGAAAACGAAATTTAAGTTGTGATTCATGTTAGAGCTTTGCCACGAATCAGTAACTGTAGCAGTTGCAAACAATATACACTCTATGTATCTTCTTTCTTTTAATTAAAACGTGTGTTTTTGACAAACTCTGAAAACAGTTTTCATTATTTGCTTTCACATTTTTCTCAGGTGCAGTTTGTAACAATGATCGGATTGAACTTCATGGACGAGATAGATGGCACATCAAGGTAGCGGTCGAGGACATCGACATAAGCCACTGGCCCAGTTACTAGCTTTCCTTCGCTGCCTCTCTCTCCCAATTCTGTGAACTAATAATCTCTCCCTAACTTTCCTTCACTGCCTCTCTCCCAAATCTTTCCCAGTTACCTATGCACATCGAGGACCTTGTAGATTTCCCGGTTGAGGACATTGACGCAGAGATCGGGCTGGGCAGTGCAGACGGCAAATCTTTCCCCAGCCTTTGGCAGACTGAGTCAGGGTCATTGCTTGGCTCCGACGCTGTCTTCTCCGCCAACAGCGCCTCGGACCTATCCGCCGAACTCTCCGTTCCGATGAGTATCTCGGGCTGGCGCACACACTTACGACAGCATTTTGGAGGAGCTCTGTAGCTCACGGTGAGGAGAAAAATCCTCTGTTTCAGAGAGCAAAAACAAAGCACTCCCTCTAGTGGTTTTCGGAGGCTGGCACGGTGGTTCGCGTGGTCTTTTGCAGCGTGCTTGGCTACCGTTGATGGTGACTAGATGTGGTGCTACGGTTGCACTTGCTCAACTTCATATATGGCGGCCCAAACCAAAGCCACAACTTGCTGCTTTGCTGCGATCCTGAAAGAAAGGTGGCGCGCAATGGGTCTTTGGGCCTCGATGAGTGGGGGTTGCTATTTCCTGCAAAACCCCTCCTCCGTCGCACTGAAATAAACCACTGAAATAATGCCAGAGTTTTTGCATTGTAAGGGAAATGCATGCATCATTCATTAAGTATGATTTTTGAGAAGCTGTCCTTACTCTCTCTTGAAAAACAAATTTCGAGTTTTAGAGAAGTAAGTGGTGGGTTAAGTTTGAACGTTAGCCATGATGGACATAGGTGATGACTTGCAAAATTTCATATTGCAGAATTCACAAGTTCGCTCGAGCGGAGACATTGGCCGCTCGAGCGAATTCAGGCAGAGTCGAACGTTCGATGTGCGCTCGATAGGACGCTCGAGCGAAATCAGGCAGAGTCGAACGCTCGACGCGCGCTCGACACCCCGCTCGAGCGAACATCGTATTTTGACAGAATTAAGGTCTTCCGCCGTGAGACCATATAAAAGTAATTTTTCACTCTAGAGCCAGGAGTTTTGACTGGAGAACACTTCTTGGGAGAGAAAAACATAGCTAGAGGGATTCAAATCATCTATTTTTGGAGAGGGAATTCTAATTATTGCACGTACGTTGGAATCATACACGAGCATGGATGAGAGAAAAGCGTTGAATCGTTCCCTTGAGCTTTTGACGACGAGTTGAGGCTGCAATGAGGATTTTTCAGTGTTTATTTTCTTTCCATCTTCTCAGAACAATTATGGTGAATTTATTTATGTTGAATTCCATTTCTAACATGAGCTAAATTTTCTTCATTCTAGGAAAACGATGTAACCTATTTCCGAACTATTCTTGATTGACTATGCTAATTTAATGCAATTCTCTCTTTGTTTATCTGATTTATTCTGAATTTATTGTTTCTAATTAATTGGCCATTGATTAGATGATAAGTAATCTTGTGATTTGCTATCGAAAGAGGGAATCATAGGGTAGATCTTGGATATTTCAGCATAGGTAAGTATAGAGATCGAAAGACTTGTATGAACCTATTTAGTAATTAAATCATTGGTCTTATTGCGTTCTTGATTATTGAATTTGCATATTCTTGTGTGAATTGATAACCAAGAGTCAATTCCAATTGACTATCGAAAGAGGCTTTTGGATGAATTAGAGATTTGCTAATAGACAAAAGAGATTTAAATTAAATTAGCTGGATGAGAAAAGCATAGTGAAGAAGTAGGTGGAATCGATTTCCTAGAAGTTTTCTTCCCATTAATTTGATCTTCGAACGTCAGTGTTATTTCCTTTGCATATTTTTCTTTGAGTTGATCTAGTTTAAATTGCAACTACAAAAATCTTAGTGATTCCTCTAAATAAAATCAAGTTTAGTATAATTTTGGTATTTGGCAAACGTAAGGTACTAATCCCTGAGGACGATACTCTTCTTATTACTTTACTATAAAATTACGATACTGTGCACTTGCAGTTTTGCACCGGTCAAGTTTTTGGCGCCGTTGCCGGGGATTGGTTTATTCTTATTCTTTTTGTCAATATCGATACAAAGTAATCTTGGTTTTAATTTAGAATTTTGTTTTAATTTGTTCTACAGGTGTGTTTTTGACATTGGATGCGCCGTGCTAGATCTCGTGATATTATTCCTGTTGATCCGGAGATTGAAAGAACTCTTAGATCACTAAGAAGAAATAAGATACTAGCCATGGCTGAAGAAGATCGTGAGGTACTACCACGCACCTTGAAAGACTATGTACGACCAGTTGTGAATGGAAATTACTCGAGCATAATGCACCAGCCAATTAATGCCAACAACTTTGAGCTCAAACCAGCTTTGATTAGCATGGTGCAGCTGGCTCAATTCAGTGGATCGCCACTTGATGATCCCAATATTCACTTGGCAATGTTCTTGGAGATTTGCGACACTGTGAAGATCAATGGTGTTATTGAAGACAACATTAGATTGAGATTGTTTCCTTTCTCTTTGAGGGACAAGGCTAGAGGTTGGCTACAATCTCTACAACCGGGAAGCATCGTTAGTTGGCAGGACATGGCTGAGAGGTTTCTTGCTAAATTCTTTCCTCCTGCAAAAACAGCCCAACTCAGGAGTGAGATTGGCCAGTTCAAGCAAAATGATTTTGAGTCACTCTATGAAGCGTGGGAGATGTATAAAGACTTGGTTCGACGTTGCCCACAACATGGATTGCCAGATTAGTTGCAAGTTCAGATGTTCTATAATGGGTTAAATGGGCAAACTCGAACTATAGTTGATGCTGCTTCTGGTGGAACTTTGATGTCGAAGACAGCTGAAGGTGCTACTGCACTTTTGGAAGAAATGGCCTCAAACAACTATCAATGGACAACTGAGAGGACTTTGGCTAAGAAGGTTGCTGGAATTCATGACTTGGAGCCTATAGCAGCCCTTTCAGCTCAAGTTGCTACTCTATCTCATCAGATTTCAGCCTTGACAATACAAAGGATACCACAAAGTACAGAATATGTTGCATCTACAAGTATGATAGTTCCAAGCAATGATGCGAGTCAAGAACAAGTTCAATATGTCAACAATCGGAACTACAACTATCATGGTAATCCTATGCCAAATTACTATCATCCAGGACTTAGAAATCATGAGAATTTTTCATATGGAAATACAAAGAATGTCTTGCAACCTCAACATCCTCCAGGATTTGATAGCCAACCAAGCGAGAAGAAGATGTCACTTGAGGATGCCATGGTCTCCTTTATTCAGGAGACCAATGCAAGGTTTAAAAAGACTGATTCACGGTTGGACAACATTGAGACTCATTGTAGCAATATGGGAGCCACTATGAAGAATCTTGAAGTGCAAATTGGGCAACTAGCCACTACTATCAATGCCCAACAAAGAGGAGCTTTTCCTAGCAATACTGAAGTGAATCCAAAGGAACAATGCAAGGCCATCACACTTAGGAGTGGAAAAGAAATTGAGAGGGCACCATTAAAGGAGAGCAAGTCCACCCCTACTGCTGCGGACAATGGCCAAAGCAAAAATCAAGTAGAAGAAGAGGAGATTGTCAATGATACACTAGAGGAGACCGACTTGCCTCCTACAATTTCATTTCCTGACAATCCTCCTATTCTTGCTCCTCCACTTCCTTGCCCTCAGCGTTTTCAAAAGCAAAAACTAGATAAGCAATTTTCTAAGTTTTTGGATATTTTTAAGAAAATTCACATAAATATTCCTTTTGCAGATGCCTTGGAACAAATGCCAAATTATGTCAAATTCCTGAAGGACATCATTTCCAAGAAGAGAAGATTGAAAGAGTTTGAAACAGTGAAGCTCTCTGAAGAATGCAGTGCCATTCTTCAAAAGAAATTACCTCAAAAATAAAAAGATCCGGGGAGTTTCACTTTGCCTTGCACTATTGGAGATTCATTTTTTGATAGAGTCTTATGTGATATCGGTGCTAGCATTAATCTTATGCCACTTTCTGTTTGCAGGAAACTAGGACTTGGAGAGATGAAGCATACAACAATTTCCTTGCAACTAACGGATCGATCCATCAAGTATCCACGTGGGATCATAGAAGATGTATTGGTAAAGGTGGATAAATTCATTTTCCCTGCTGATTTTGTGGTGTTAGATATGGAGGAAGATGAAGATGTCCCACTAATTCTTGGCCGACCATTCTTGGCCACGGGTAGAGCTTTGATTGATGTTCAAAAGGGTGAATTGACATTGAGAGTAAACAAGGAAGAGGTTATGTTCAACATCTACCAAGTCATGAAATTTCCAGAAGATCCAAGTACTTGCTTTCGGGTAGATGTCATTAAGCAATGTGTAGAAGAGGCATTTCAAGAAGATATGCCATCCGACCACCTAGAACGCTGTATCACCTCTTCATCTCTTTCTTTTGATTTTAATAATTCTGCTGTTTGTGAATCTGACTTGCCTTTTGTTAGTGAAGAATTTCTCCACTATGTTTTTGCTTTGGGAGCATTGCAGCAGGTTACATCACTTAGTAATGAAGTGGGGAAGCTAGAGTCGGTGGTACCAAAGAGTGAATCTGAAAATGATAAAGAAAAGATGCAGAAAAATACTCCGGAGTTGAAGCAATTACCTGAGCATCTTCGCTATGCATTCTTGGGGGATAGTGATACCTTTCCAGTGATTGTTGCTACATCACTCACACCCGAAGAAGAGGAAAAGTTGTTGCGTGTATTGAGGGAGCATAGAACAGCCTTAGGATGGACTATTTCTGACATAAAAGGAATAAGTCCCTCCATTTGTATGCACAAGATTTTAATGGAGGAGTTTTACAAGCCAACGATCGAGCACCAAAGAAGATTAAATTCAGCAATGAAGGAAGTAGTGAGAGCTGAAATTTTGAAACTCCTTAATGCTGGAATTATATATGCTATTTCAGATAGTTCATGGGTAAGTCCAGTGCAAGTTGTACCAAAGAAGGGTGGAATGACGGTGGTGAAAAATGACAATAATGAGTTCATTCCTACAAGAATGGTCACGGGATGGCGTGTATGCATGGATTACCGCAAGTTGAATAAAGCAACAAGGAATGATCATTTTCCACTTCCATTCATTGATCAGATGTTGGATCGATTGGCTGGGTACTCCTACTATTGTTTTTTGGATGGTTATTCGGGGTATAATCAGATTGCTATAGCTCCTGAAGATCAAGAGAAAACTACATTCACATGCCCCTATGGAACATTTGCTTTTAGGAGGATGCCCTTTGGATTGTGCAACGCCCCTGCGACATTTCAACGGTGCATGATGGCTATCTTTTCTGACATGGTGGAAGATATAATGGAAGTATTCATGGATGACTTTTCAGTTTTTGGTACATCTTTTGATCATTGTTTGCATAACTTAGCTCTTGTTTTGCAGAGATGTAAAGATAAAAATCTAGTCCTAAACTGGGAGAAGTGTCATTTCATGGTTCAAGAAGGGATCGTGCTGGGCCATAGAGTGTCATCCAAAGGAATTGAGATGGATCGAGCCAAAATTGCAACCATAGAGAAACTACCACCTCCAAAGAATGTGAAGGGAATCAGAAGTTTTCTGGGACATGCGGGATTTTATAGAAGATTTATCAAGGATTTTTCTAAACTCTCTAAACCTTTATGTAATCTTCTTGAGAAAAATTCTGCATTTGACTTTGATGTTGTTTGTTTGCAGGCCTTTAATGCACTCAAGGAGAAGCTAATTTCAGCACCAATTGTGATTGTGCCTGATTGGAGTCAACCTTTTGAAGTTATGTGCGATGCAAGTGACTTTGCAATTGGAACAGTGTTGGGGCAAAGGCGAGACAAGCTGTTTAGAGCCATCTAGTATGCAAGCCGGATATTGAATGAAGCTCAGTTGAATTATACGACAACTGAGAAGGAGATGCTTGCTGTGGTATTTGCTTGTGACAAATTTCGGTCTTACCTCATTGGGACAAAGGTGATAGTGTTCACTGATTATGCAGCACTTCGCTATTTGTTTGGCAAGAAGGATGCTAAGCCAAGGCTAATTCGTTGGATCCTCCTTCTTCAAGAATTTGACTTGGAGATTCGAGACAAGAAGGGAAGTGAAAATTTAGTGGCTGACCATCTCTCTTGGTTAGAGCAAGAGAAAGAAAGACCAGATTCAGTGGTCTAAGAGGCATTCCCTGATGAGCAGTTGTTTGCATGTGAGATCAAGCTTCCGTGGTATGCTGATATTGTTAATTATCTAGCTTGTAAAGTTTTACCACTTGATCTTACTTATCATCAACGTAAGAAATTTTTGCATGATGTGAATTATTATCTGTGGGATGAGCCTTTGTTGTTCAAAAGATGCCCTGATCAAATCATTAAAAGATGTGTGCCGGAAGAAGAGATGCAAGACATCCTCCATCATTTCCATTCATCATCATATGGAGGAAACTTTGGAGCCACCCGTACAGCAGCTAAGGTACTTCAAAGTGGGTTCTATTGGCCTTCTATTTTTCGTAATAGTTACACTTTGGTGAAAACTTGTGACCGGTGCCAACGTCTGGGAAATATTTCAAGGCGTCATGAGTTACCATTGAAAGGTATCTTAGAAATTGAGTTGTTTGATGTTTGGGGAATAGATTTTATGGGGCCTTTTCCTCCTTCTTTTGGTTTTGCTTATATCTTATTAGCAGTTGACTATGTATCAAAATGGGTGGAAGCAATTGCTACAACAACAAATGATGCAAAGGTAGTACTCAAATTTCTGCACAAGAACATATTTACAAGATTTGGCACTCCACGAGTTATTATTAGTGATGAAGGGACTCACTTTTGCAACAAGTTGTTTGAGAATCTTCTTTTTAAATATGGTGTGAAGCACAAGATAGCACTTGCTTACCATCCTCAAACTAATGGTCAAGCTGAAATTTCAAATAGAGAGATCAAGAACATCCTTGAGAAGACGGTCAAAATCAATAGAAAGGATTGGGCGAAGAAGCTTGATGATGCTTTGTGGGCATACCGTACAGCCTTTAAAACACCTATCGGGATGTCTCCATACCGATTAGTGTTTGGAAAGGCATGTCATCTTCCTGTGGATTTGGAGCATAGAGCTTATTGGGCTGTAAAAAAGTTTAATTTTGATTTGAAGGCAGCAGGTGAAAAGCGACTTCTTCAATTGAATGAGATGGAAGAGTTCCGGAATGATGCATATGAAAATGCAAAGATCTATAAAGAAAAGACGAAGAAGTGGCATGACAAACAAATTCTCAGGCGAGAGTTTGCTCCAGGACAACAAGTTTTACTCTTCAATTCACGACTCAAACTCTTTCCAGGAAAGTTGAAATCAAGATGGACGGGTTCTTATACAATTCATGAGGTTTCCTCTTTTGGAGCAGTAGATTTAAAGGACAAGACAGGGAATATTTTCAGAATTAATGGTCAGAGATTGAAGCACTACTATGGAGAGCAAATGGAGAGGAACTATGCATTTATTTCTCTTGGAGATCCTAATTGATGATCATTGAAAAGTCTGGCTGTAGACTTTAAAACAAGCGCTTATGGGAGGCAACCCATAAATCTATCTTTCTTTCTTTCATTTATTTTATTATCTTTATTTATTTAAGTTTTAATAAATTGGTTTTTGATGCAGGTTTATTTAGCAAGAATAAAGAGCTGAAAAATTCTAATCTACGGAAGATTCACCATGAAACCAGGGAAGTTCCTTTAATTCTTCAATCCTTTTTACTTTTACATTACAATGAGGACATTGTTTAGTTTAAGTTTGGGGGTGTAAACTCATATAATCATTAGATCCTCTTGTTTTCTAAGTCTTGGGTTGTTGATGGGTTGTTTGATTCTCTTACCAAGCATGCATTGGAGTAAGATTGAATTCTCTATGACTCTGAAATTTGTGATTGAAGATGGTTTTGAGAAAAATTTTCAAAAATTTCTTTTATGTCAAGTGAAGTTTTGTGGGTACTTTGGTTTAAATCTTTGACCTTGAACACAATTGAGCACATAGTCGTTTTTCTCTTATTCCATTTTGCTTATGAAGAGAAGAAGTTGAATTAATTGAAAGAGGGAGGTTCGATTTAGCTTTGCTCTAGAATCCGTTGATGGGTCCTTGAGGCGAAATCCTAGTTGAGACCAAATATTAGAGAAATGATCTAGGCATTTCTTTGGCATAACCAAAAAGCTTTCCCAGCCGTCCTAAATGTCATGCCATCATTACATGGTGTGTTTCCATAGTCAACCCCCTTGAGCCTTCATGAGCCTTTATTGATTCTTTGAACTACATAAACCATGCCCGCTCTAAGCCTGAAAAACAATGAATCTACCGTTGATAGTTTGAGAAAATACTTTGGTGGAGAGTTACATTTAAAAGAGAAAATTGGTTTCATGATGAACCGTATTATGTTTGCTCTATTTGATCAAAGAAAAAGAAGAAGAAGAAAGGAAGTGATTGATTTAAGTCTTGGAAAAAAAAAAAAGTCACCAAGCGGAATGTGAATTACCTCAAATTTTGTCAAGGGAATTTTTGGTATTGCATCAGTGATTACAGCAATAATAATGCCACAAGTATGAGCATATTGCCAAGAAAGAGTTATGATTTGAATCATGTGGAAATCTCTTTTAGTGTTCTTTTCACTAAGTATTTTTTCAGTTTGTTTTTATTTTCCATATCCAGTTCTTTCTTAACCCTCACCCTGTGGCCTATCATTACAACCTTAATAAAGACCTTTTGATCTTTGATTTTGGTGTTGACTACATTAGTGGAGAGGATTTCTGAAAATTGGACTTATGGGGTTAAGTTTTAAGAGAATTCTTCTGATTTTGGTTGTTCTACTTTTATCTGAATTTGCAGGTGGTTTGAGGTTAAATTGACTATATCACACACACACTCAAGGTCTTAGCTTTAGGTTGAAGTAAACGCCTAACTCTTGCTTGACAAATTGCAAAATTTTTGATTGATTTTCTTGCTATCTTTGATGTTAAAAGAGTAAGATACTAGAGATGAAATCTAAATTCATAAAAGTTTGGTGAGTGATGATACTTCTCTTAGGGGTCGAGTTGATATTGCCTAAACTATCATTTGTTTTTCTTTTTGTTTGAGGACAAACAAAGTTGTAAGTTTGGGGGTATTTGATGACTTGCAAAATTTCATATTGCAGAATTCACAAGTTCGCTCGAGCGGAGACATTGGCCGTTCGAGCGAATTCAGGCAGAGTCGAATGCTCGATGTGCGCTCGATAGGATGCTCGAGCGAAATCAGGCAGAGTCGAACGCTCGACGCGCGCTCGACACCCCGCTCGAGCGAACATCGTATTTTGACAGAATTAGGGTCTTCCGCCGTGAGACCATATAAAAGCAATTTTTCACTCTAGAGCTGGGAGTTTTGACTGGAGAACACTTCTTGGGAGAGAAAAACATAGGTAGAGGGATTCAAATCATCTATTTTTGGAGAGGGAATTCCAATTATTGCACGTACGTTGGAATCATACACGAACACGGACGAGAGAAAAGCGTTGAATCGTTCCCTTGAGCTTTTGACGACGAGTTGAGGCTGCAAGGAGGATTTTTCAGTGTTTATTTTCTTTCCATCTTCTCAGAACCATTATGGTGAATTCGTTTATGTTGAATTCCATTTCTAGCATGAGCTAAATTTTCTTCATTCTAGGAAAACGATGTAACCTATTTCCGAACTATGCTTGATTGCCTATGCTAATTTAATGCAATTCTCTCTTTGTTTATCTGATTTATTCTGAATTTATTGCTTCTAATTAACTGGCCATTGATTAGATGATAAGTAATCTTGTGATTTGCTATCAAAAGGGGGAATCATAGGGTAGATCTTGGATTTTTCAGCATAGGTAAGTATAGAGATCGAAAGACTTGTATGAACCTATGTAGTAATAAAATCATTGGTCTTATTGCGTTCTTGATTATTGAATTTGCATATTCTTGTATGAATTGATAACCAAGAGTCAATTCCAATTGACTATCGAATGAGGCTTTTGGATGAATTAGAGATTTGCTAATAGACAAAAGAGATTTAAATTAAATTAGCTGGATGAGAAAAGCATAGTGAAGAAGTAGGTGAAATCGATTTCCTAGAAGTTTTCTTCCCATTAATTTGATCTTCGAACGTCAGTGTTATTTCCTTTGCATATTTTTCTTTGAGTTGATCTAGTTTAAATTACAACTACAAAAATCTTAGTGATTCCTCTAAATAAAATCAAGTTTAGTATAATTTTTGTATTTGGCAAACGTAAGGTACTAATCCCTGAGGACGATACTCTTCTTATTATTTTACTATAAAACTACGATACTGTGCATTTGCAGTTTTGCACCGGTCAATAGGTAAAAATTAATGCCTTTGAATGTATAGGGTGGGATGTGAGTCTCCTGCAATCATCCAACTGACTGAAGGATGCCAGTAAATTAAGAAGTCCACAAGTTTAGAAGAAACAGATCATACAAAGAGAGAAAAAGAGAAAAAAGAAGATCGAAATCGCTTGGGAGCACAAGCCATAAAAAAAAAGTACAAATATAAGAAAAAAACAACACCAAACCAACTGGGCTGAGAGTGGGACGAAATGATGAGAGTGCACGAAATGATGAGGCTCGAGATCTGTCGGCGATACGGAGCAAACGGGTTGGTGGAGGCTCAAGCTCAGCGATTTCAAAACAGGAATGTGCAGTTGGGCAACTACGAACTATTTCGTCATTTTAAATATGCCACGTAGGGTATGTTTTCGGATGTTCCCAAATAGAGACTGCTCCCAATATTTATTTTTCATGTTATCACACCTTTTGGGCTTATTTTATTTTTAAACAAAAATAAAAATATTGTAACATATTAATTATTAAAAGAAAATTATAATTATTTTCTAGTGTCTCAACGAAGTCCAAGCAATTTACATTAATATCTTATGTTTTCTCGTCTACGTTCTTTCAATAGGTAGTTTTATGAAGTTCTTCTACTCCACGAGGTGCTCTCTGAGCATTCTTGCTCCCTCGGGTGCTCACTCACCCATCAGGCGAGCACTTTTTCTCTCGGGTGTTTGTTTGGAGACAAGCACTTTGACTTTTCGTGATGCTTATATAAAAGTGAGTACTTTTACTTTCTGTAATGCTCCTGTGATCGAGGACTTTAACTCTAAGAGATGCTCGGTTGGGGATAAGTACTTCTTTACATTACTCTCCAAGGTGCAGAGCATTATACAACATCTAATATTGAATCCAAGGTTTCAAGTTTCATGTGATTATAAATCTACACATGGATTTTGATGATAACAAATGAATTCAAAGAATAAAGAAGTTTCAAGTTCAAGTTGTCCACACAATGGAGTCAACATCAAAGAACCAAGCATGAGCAAGAAGGAAACAAGTTCACATTAAAGTCATAGAGTAATGTTGTAAATCTCTTAAAATTCGAAATTAGGATTAATGCTTAAAATTAATAGTTTATCATAAAACATTAAAATACATTTTCCACATGTCCATGAATATTTTTGAAAATTAAATTTGAAAATTTTGAAAGATGATTGATTGTTATCTTTTACATGTGCATGCCTTGATTAAAGGGTTGAACGTTGAAAATATTAAAGATGATTGATTGTCATCTTTTACATGTGCATGCCTTGATTAAAGGGTTGAACTTTGAAAATATTAAAGATGATTGATTGTCATCTTTCACATGTGCATGTTTTATTTGAATATTTTCAAAAGTGATTGATACTTTTTTAGACTTATACAAAAGGTAGATGATTTTATTTGAATTTTTCGAAAAGTAAAGTGTGCTCCTTTTGACATATACAAAAAGTAAAAGATTAGGTTTGAATTTTTTGAAAAAAAAGTGTGCTCTTTTTGTCATATGCAAAAAGTAAAAGATTAGGTTTGAATTTTTTGAAAATGAAAGTATACTCCTTTTGTCATATGCCAAAAGTAAAAGATTATGTTTGATTTTTTTAAAAAAGTGAATGATGTTGTCTTTGACATGTGAATCTTTTAAAATTTGAATATGAAGTCTCATATACCTATAAATAGATCATTTGAGAGCTTCACATTCACAACATCCAGAGCATACAACATTCATTCAAAACTTTCATTATCTCTTCTCTAAGCATTGAGCCTTAATCCTTGTTCATTTTGAGAGATATAGTTTGCGCTGTATTGTTCTTATTTCACTCATTGAGGAGTGTTTTCTGATAACCTACCCACTATCAGCTTTTGTATTAGAAAAAGGGTGTGTATAACCCTTGTGCGTGTAGAAAGTATTTTACACGGGGAATAGTTGAATTACCACGTGTAAGGTGATTGCAAGTGTAGAGGGTGTTCTACACGGATCCTTTGTAGCGGTGTTGTTCAAAGGTGTAATAGGTTTCTATCTCCACCTGAAGGAGGTTGAATAGTGAATTTGGGAATCCTCAAGGGGTAGCTTGAGGCGAAGACGTAGGCAGTGGGGCTGAACCTCGTTAACATACTGAATTTGCTTCTCTCTTACCCTTACTCTTTATATTTATTGTTATTTCATATTTTGTTTATATTTTATATTATATATTTGATTTATAATTGTTATTTTTTAATACAACTCAATTCACCCCCCTCTTGTGTTAGTCATCTGGGTAACAATTGGTATCAGAGCTAAAAACTCTATTATAAGATTAACTATCTTTTGAGTTAAGTTCTTATGGCTAACATTGCAACTTCATTTGGTGAAGGTCAATCTAGCAATCGGCCTCCACTCGTTTGTAGAGATAATTACTCATTCTGGAAAGTTAGAATGAGAATATTCCTACAGGCTCAAGGTCGAGAAATCTGGAAATGTATTGTAAATGGACCTTATATTCCAACAAAAGTGGTTGATGGAGTAAAGGTCAAAAAGGAAGAAGAATAGTTTGATCGTGAAGACGATAGACTTTATACTTTGAATTTAACTGCTATGAATTTATTATTTAATGCTCTCAATGGAAATGAGTTTAATAGAATAATGACTTGTGCTACGGCAAAAGAAATTTGGGATAATTTGGAAGTTACTTATGAAGGAACTTCGCAAATCAAGGAATCAAAAATTTATATTCTTTCTCATGAATATAAAATGTTTAAGATGAATGATGATGAATCTATTTCTAGTATGCACACTCGTTTTACTAATATCATAAACAACTTGACAGCTCTTAGCAAAGGTTATTCCAAGGTGGAGATAGTAAGAAAAATTCTCAACTCTCTACCAAAACGCTGGGAATCAAAAGTAACAGCGATTCTTGAAATTAAAGACCTCAAGAAGTTCGAAGTGAATGAACTCATCGGGTCACTTATTACCCATGAGTACACATTGAAAAGAGGAGAAGAAGAAGGAAAGCCAAAGAAGAGCTTGACACTTAAAGCTGTTCCTCATGAAAGTGAAAGTGATGAAGATGAGAAAAATGAAGATAAAGATGAAAAAGTTGCGATGATAACAAGAAGAATTCAAAAGTTCTTAAAGAAAAATAAAACTCCTTTGAGGAAATCCTTCAAAAATTTTTCCAAGAAAGATTCAAGTAAAAATGACACTTTAATTTGTTATAAATGCAATAAACCTAGTCATATCAAGTCAGATTGTCCTTTGTTAAAGAAAAATCGAAACAAGGGCAAGAAAACAATTAAAGCTACATGGGATGATGATTCAAGTAGCTCAGATAGTGAAGCAAGCAATGAAGAATCAGCAAATTTTTGTCTTATGGCTAAAGATGATATTGAGGTAACAAATCTTGATAATATTGAAGATCCTTCATATGAAGAATTGTAAAATATTTTAGAAGAGATTTATGAGGAATTTGAAAAATTGGATATCAAAAATACTGCTTTAAAAAAGAAAAATTCTTTTTTAACAAATGAAATTGATATTTTAAGAATAGAAAGTATCATTTTGAAAGATGAAAATCTTGAATTGAATAAGAAGAAAATCGATTTAGAAAATATTGTTGAAAATTTTACGAATGGAAAAAGAAATTTTGAAAAACTTCTTGGTAGTCAAAGATGTGTTTTTGATAAGGCAGGTTTGGGATATATGCCAAAACAAAAATACAAACCTTATAAAAATTTCTTTGATAATCCTTCTTCATCAAAAATTAATAATCAAAATTCTTTTCATAAAAATAATTTTGTCAAAAAAAGATATTATTATAATCATTCAAGTTCTTCATATATGTCACATGCTATTTGCAATTTCTGTAATAGAAATGATCATTATTATCATACTTGTCTTATTAGAAGAAATCATACAATGACTATTAGGGCCATATGGGTACCTAAAAATCTTGTTTCTTCTAATACTAATAAATAAAAGACCCAAAGAACTTGGGTACCAAAAAAAATCATTTTAATTGTTTTTATAGGTATGCATGAAGTCATCCACAAGAAAAAACAAGTGATTTTTAAATAGTGGATGTTCAAGACACATGACGGGAGATAAGACTAAGTTCTTTTATCTTAGATCTAAAGAGGAAGGACACGTGACATTTGGAGACAACTCGAAAGAGAAGATCGTGGGAATAGGTAAAATTGGTAATGAATCTTCTCTCATAATTGAAGATGTTCTACTTGTTGAAGTCTAAAACATAATCTTTTGAGCATAAGTCAATTATGTGATAAAGGATTTACAGTTACTTTCAAAATGGATAAGTGCATTATTTTGAATGATCATGATTGTAATATTTGTTTTATTGTTTTTAGAAACAAGAATGTTTATACAATCGATTTTGAAGAAATTACCTCACAAGATGCTATTTGCTTTTCAGTTCAAAATGAAACTAGTTGGTTATGGCATAGAAAATTAGGTCATGCCAACATGGAACTTATTTCCAAACTTTCAAAAAATGATCTTGTGAGAGGTTTACCAAAAATAAATTTTTTTAAAGATAAAATTTGTGATGCATGCCAATTTGGTAAACAAACAAAAACTTCTTTTAAAACTAAAAAATTTCTTCCACTACTAGACCATTGCAACTGATACACATTAATCTTTTTGGACTAAATAGAGTTGCAAGTCTAGGAGGAAAATATATGCATTTGTTATTGTTGATGATTTCTCTAGATATACTTGGATCATCTTTCTTGCTCATAAAGATGAGGCATATAATGCCTTTACCAAGTTATACAAGAGAATTCAAAATGAAAAGGACTATACTATTTTAAGTATCCGAAATGATATGGGAAAAGAGTTTATTAATAAAAATATTGAAACATTTTGTGATGAAAATGGTTTTGTGCATAATTTTTCTGCTCCTCGAACTCCTCAACAAAATGAGATAGTAGAGAGGAAAAATAGATCTCTTCAAGAGATGGCAAGAACAATGCTCAATGAGAACAACTTGCCTAGTTATTTTTGGGCCGAAGCGGTAAGTACTGCATGTTATGTTATAAATAGAGTTATGTTAAGATCGAAATTAGATAAAACCCCCTATGAGTTTTGGAATGAGAAAAAGCCCAACATTTGTTACTTTCATGTATTTGGATGCAAATGTTTTATTTTGAATGACAGAGATAATTTAAGCAAGTTTGATGCAAAATCTGATAAATGTATCTTTCTCGGGTATTCTACTAATAATAAAGCTTATAGAGTATTCAATAAAAAAAACTTTGAGTGTACAAGAATCTATGCATGTAATATTTGATGAATCTAATTCTCCACTCTCCAAGAAATCTATTGATGAAGAAACAGGAGGTATAAATAACACGGAAAGTCTCAATCTCAACAAAAAGAAAATAATAGAGGAAGTTCAACATGGAGCCATCAGAAAAGATCATCAAAATTTAATACAAGATGCAACCAAACAGTGAAAATTTGTGATAGATCATCCAGTGGAACAAATTTTGGGAGAACCTTCACGAGGTGTAAGTACTTGATCATCTCTTACAAATATTTACAATTATACTGCTTTTCTATCTCAAATTGAACCCAAAAATATTGATGACGTACTTCTTGATGAATATTGGATTCTAGCTATGCAAGAAGAGTTGAATCAATTTGAAAGAAATGATATTTGGACACTTATTCTTAGACCCAAAAATCATACTATTATTAGAACAAAATGGGTTTTTAGAAACAAGAAAGATGAGTCTGGAGTCATTACTAGAAATAAGTCTCGACTTGTAGCCCAAGGTTTAATCAAGAAGAAGGAATCGATTATGATGAGACATGCACAGTCATAAGATTAGAAGCTATTCGAATGCTACTTGCATATGCTTGTTATAAAGATTTCAAACTTTTTCAAATGGATGTTAAAAGTGTTTTCTTAAATGGTTTTATAAATGAAGAGGTATATGTTGAGCAATCTCCAGATTTTGAAAATCATATTTCTCCAAATCATGTTTTCAAACTCACAAAAGCACTATATGGACTTAAACAAGCTCTTAGAGCTTGGTACGAGAGATTCAGTGGTTTTTTGATTGAGAAAGGTTTTTCAAAAGGAAAAATCGACACAACTCTTTTAATTAAATATGAAAATGATGATATTCTTTTGATTCAGATTTATGTTGATGATATAATATTCGGTGCTACTAATGAAAATATGTGTCAAGTTTTTGATAAGACTATGCAGGAAGAATTTGAGATGAGCATGATGACAGAACTTACATTCTTTCTCGGATTGCAAATTAAGCAAGTAAAAAGTGGGACATTCATCAATCAATCAAAATATATTAAGGAATTACTGAAGAAATTTGGGATGGAAAATGCTAAGGAAATTGGAACACCAATGAGCCCATCAACTAAACTTGATAAAGATGAATCCGGTAAGCCAGTTGACTCGAAGATATATCGAGGTATGATTGATAGCTTATTATATTTAACAGCCAGTAGACCAGATATTATGTTTAGTGTGTGCTTATGTCCACGCTTTCAATCATCTCCAAAAGAATCACATTTAATTGCAGTTAAGCGCATTCTTATATATCTTAGTGGTACAATTAACCTAGAGTTATGGTACCCTAAGCACACATCTTTCGATCTAATCAGCTACACAGATGCAGATTATACTGGCTGTAAAATAGATCGAAAAAGCACTAGTGGAGCATGCCATTTCTTAGATCATGAACTAGTTTCTTGATTTAGTAAAAAATAAAATTCTGTTGCACTATCTACTGCTGAGGCAGAATATGTTGCTGCGGGTAGTTGTTGTGCTCAAGTTCTCTACATGAAGCAACAACTTGAAGATTTTAAACTCATGTATAATCACATTCCAATCAAATGTGATAATACAAGTGCTATAAATCTTTCAAAGAATCCAATACAACATTCTAGAACTAAGCATATTGAAATAAAATATCATTTTCTTCGAGATCATGTGCAGAAAGGCGATATAGTACTAGAGTTCACAAACACACACGATCAGTTAGCAGATATTTTCACAAAACCTTTATCAGAAGATAGATTATGTATGATCAGAAAAGAAATATGTATGATGCATGCTATGAATATCTCTTAAAAGATAGACCAGAGTCAATAAAAATAAAGATAGATTTTTTAAATTCTTTTACATAAACTTGAGATTCTTAGCCTCATGTTTGAGACGCTCATTCTCTTCATATAATATCATGTCATTCTTATCCATGGGAACCGGCAAGCGGAATGAAGAATCTAATAAAGATTTTAACTGTTTATTCTTCTGCCGAATGATTCCTTCCCTTGTGTGAGACTCTTGAATAATTCGTTGAAGTATAACAATTTGTTCTTTGAACTTTTCAATTTCATGATTTTTGACTTGTAGCCGTTGAGAAAAAGCAACAATAGAGGAAGAGTAGCGAGTCTCAAGACTCACCAAGTCATAAATAGCATCAGAATCTGACTTATTAATGAGATTATTATTTTTTTGCTGCAACATGACACCAATGGCAGCTGCAGAAAGGACAGGAGGTTGAGATGCAGAATGTCTCATGGATGGATCTAGATAAATGTTAGAAGAATGAGCCATTGAGAAAAGAATAGAAGGCTTAAAATGAGAATGCTGAAAGAATACAGATGAGTTATAGAGATGAGAAGAAAACTTGATGCGGATTGAATGAATTTCAGGACTAATTTTATAGAGATAGCATAAAGAATAAGACAAACTATTGTCTCTTCAAATCTTATTTAGTCAAAAGAAATACAAGATATGCTGGACACACATTGTCAAAAGTTTTCTTACTAAGCCAGCGAGATTAATAGTAGATTGTCCCTATTTTTTTAGTAAACGATGAACTTCTGCTGTTATCTGCCGATGTTGACCTTGTATCTGAACCATTTCTCGTTCTAGCTCCTCTATTTGTGGTTGCAGATCATGAGCATACCAATCTGTAAATTTTTTCAACTCTTGGTTTTCTTACTTTAGCCTTTTATTCTCACTATCCTTATTAGTAAGCTTCTGTCGTAACTCAGATATTTGCATGTTAAGATGATCAATTTCATCCACCCTCGCCATTAACCTCCGAGACATGATCGTAACAGAGGCAGCATATTGACTACTGAGCATTCTTGATTTTGCAATAATTTTAGAATCAGCCTTATTAGAAAAACGGTTCTCTACTCCTATCATGATATTGACGGCCTCAGTAGAGAAGATTGATGATTGATGCGTCAAGGGTTCCTGATTCAAGTCTGGAACATTAGTGGAAGAGAATTGATCAGCCATTCTATCGTTGTGGAAAAACAGAACTCAGTTCAAGGAGCGATGTATTTTTTTTGACATCCGATAGATGAAAATGATCATTTTTTTTATAGAAACTCAGAGCTTTCAATCACGTTTGTCAACAATATCAAGCGATTGTTTAAATCTCCAGCCGCACTAAATTCATAGAGTTAGGCCTCGAGACTTTGCAGCATTTGTCGGGTCACAGACGGCTCCTTTTTTAATTATCTACAGTGACTATTAAACGCATCGTTTTCTTCAATCCATTTACTTGCTGCCGATCCTTTTTAATGATGACAAAATTGGGGAAGTTTTAGACTAGAACATTAACATTGTTTAAATTGCTAAACTTGTTATATATGTGTGGAATTATATTTATACTTTTGCTTGAAAAACTAACGCATATTTTCAGGGGGAGCTTAAGTATTAATACAAGTTTTAAGTTCTATCAAGTATTTGTCATCATAAAAAATGGGGAGATTGTTGAACCCAAGATTTTAAGTTTCATGTGATTATAAATCTACACATGGATTTTGATGATAACAAATGAATTCAAAGAATAAAGAAGTTTCAAACTCAAGTTGTCCACACAATGGAGTCAAGCACATCAAATAATCAAGCATGAGCAAGAAGGAAACAAGTTCACATTAAAGTCATAGAATAATGTTGTAAATCTCTTAAAATTCGAAATTAGGATTAATGCTCAAAATTAATATTTTATCATAAAGCATTAAAATACATTTTCCACATGTGCATGAATAGTTTTGAAAATTAAATTTGAAAATTTTGAAAGATGATTGATTATCATATTTTACATGTGTATGCCTTGATTAAAGGGTTGAACTTTGAAAATATTAAAGATGATTGATTGTCATCTTTCACATATGCATGTTTTATTTGAATATTTTCAAAAGTGATTGATACTTTTTTAGACTTATACAAAAGGTAGATGATTTTGTTTGAATTTTTTAAAAAGTAAAATGTGCTCCTTTTGTCATATATAAAAAGTAAAAGATTAGGTTTGAATTTTTTGAAAAGGAAAGTGTGCTCCTTTTGTCATATGCAAAAAGTAAAAGATTAGGTTTGAATTTTTTGAAAAGTAAAGTGTGCTCCTTTTGTCATATATCAAAAGTAAAAGATTAGGTTTGATTTTTTTGAAAAAGTTAATGATGTTGTCTTTGACATGTGAATCTTTTAAATTTGAATATGAAGTCTCATATGCCTATAAATACATCATTTGAGAGTTTCACATTCACAACATCCGGAGCATACAATATTCATTCAAAGCTTTCATTCTCTCTTCTCTAAGCATTGAGCCTTAATCCTTATTCATTTTGAGAGATATAGTTTACGCTGTATTGTTCTTATTTCACTCATTGAAGAGTGTTTTCTGATAACCTACCCACTATCAGCTTTTGTATCAGAAAAAGAGTATGTATAACCCTTGTGCGTGTAAAAAGTATTCTACACGGGGAATAGTTGAATCACCACGTGTAAGGTGATTGCAAGTGTAGAGGGTGTTCTACACGGATCCTTTGTAGCGGTGTTGTTCAAATGTGTAATAGGTTTCTATCTCAACCTGAAGGAGGTTGAATAGTGAATTTGGGAATCCTCAAGGGGTAGCTTGAGACGAGGACATAGGCAGTGGGGTTGAACCTCATTAACATACTGAATTTGCTTCTCTCTTATCCTTACTCTTTATATTTATTGTTATTTCATATTTTGTTTATATTTTATATTATATATTTGATTTATAATTATTTTTTAATACAACTCAATTCACCCCCCTCTTGTGTTAGTCATCTGGGCAACATCTAGGTTGCTTGCTGATGCCCAAGTCGTTTAAACTGAATATAACTTGGTGTTTTGTTGTAGACTTTACTTCAATAGTTAGTTTCAAACAGTCCATTTTGCTCGACTGCATTTAGGTACTAAGAGTACCTCAACACTTCTCATTACTATTTATTATTTTATCATTACTTTTCATCTATTTTTATTACTATTCCTTATTTTTTACTTACTTTTTATTACTATTCATTACTTTATTATTACTTTTCACATTCGTTTTACTATTATTCACAACTCTCATCAACACTTCTCAACACCCAAATCTACTGAAACACTTTTGATTAGTATGCTCTCAAGGAAGCACTTTTGCTCTCACTTGGTACTTGCTTGGGTGTGATCACTCTTGTTCTCCATGGTACTCGCTCAGATGGTGAATACTTTTACTCTCTGTGATGTTCATGGGGATGAGCACTTTGTCTTTATACGATACTCCCTGAGGTGGCGAGCTTCATACTTTTTCTCATTGCTTGTCGAGGATACAAGCACTTTTGCTTTTGTGGTGTTAGTCTAGGTTGCCCTGTCACGATACTTGCTTAGATCCTCCATCGATGACCACACCATCATATTAAGATAAGCTTTAAGCAAGACTCTGCAAATACATTCTCGAAAACAAGCCTCTATTTATATCGAGAGTATACATATATATATATATGCATGTACATATTTGGATGAATGTGTATATATATATATAAGAGGTAAAAACATGATGCAATAAACATAATGTAAATTGTAAACTATAAATTAAAAACAAGATGTTGGTGAATCCAAGTGTCCTAGATTGCATAGTCATCATCTTTAGGCTATGCTTTTTTTGAGCACATGACATTGTGACATGCATTCATATTGCTAGTTGCATGTCTCCTTATATATCTTATGTGCCCCCAAAATATGGGAAATCAAGGAATAGTCCATCTTTTATTGAGGTGAAAAAAGAGAACAAGGGAGCAATCTCACAGCAGATGTTGGCCAGCTAAATCAGATGAAGTTCCTGAATTTTTCATCTGAACTTGAAGATATTAAATGAAAGAAAAATAAACACATGAAGTCTGTCTTACAATATTTAATCATGTTTTCTGTCTAAATTTTTTTAATATCATTAAATACTCAATAAATATTATAAAATTCATTTTATATTTCTCTTTCTCGCTTGAGACTCTCAAACTGAAACAATAATTTTATGGAAATCTTTTTGGCATTGTGACATGCATTTATATACAAAAGATAACTTACTTTCTTTAAATCCGCCCAGCTCTCTTTCGAGTTTCGATTCACTTTAGTATTTTTAAATAATTAACATATTTGACTCGTCAAATGGCACTAGAAAAAAAAAATATATATATATATATACAATACTCTCATGCATTGTCGATGTTCTAGAACACGCACATATGTGTTGATATGGAATCAGTCAATTGGACAGAGAAGAAGCCGAGCTTGTTCTCCCACGTGTTCAGCCCCCATAGGTTTTGCTGATGAACAATGCATTGAATATTACGTATGTGATTAATGCAAATTTGGAATTTTGACTTAAAAAAGATTTATTTGCCCATGTAAAAAGAATAAAACCATGCACACGCTTCAACTATCTTAATCCAATCTTCATGACTTTGCCATAAGCTTTTTAGAATAGAATAAATGAAGAAGAGGTTTGATAGCTAACCACTCAGTTGACTTCAATCTCATGCAACTTTGAAACCAAAATGGCATTCCTTTATTGCATGTGATATCAGAAAATATAACTTACATATTCCTTGGATGTGATCATTTTATTCTTGGGAAATAAAAGTTCAAAAATCATTATTTTTTCAGTGTTTTGGCACCTTAAACTAATTTGACAATTTAAACGAGATTGCACTTTCATGCAAATTACCTAACTTTGGCTGTATTGATAGTTTAGTTTATGACTCATATTAAAAAAATGAGTAATGTTACAAATAGTCGTAAAGTGTGTAAGTGTCGTGCAATCGTTTTGAAAATAGTGAGTCTATTATTAAAAAATTAATTTTTTTTTCATATGTACACTGTATTTATTTATTTATTTTTAAAATGATTGCATGACCTTTTACACACTCAAGACTTTAATACTTATACATATGAAGTCATATCAATTTGTGAATTTATTTTTATGAGATCTATTTAAGATTCTAGTACTTGTATAGCTGTGATTTACCATGATCACACACTCATTGCCTAACACATGCATGTGTCCGAAAATGCACAACTAATACAACATTGGTCCAAGCAAAAACAACTCCTTTAGTAATGACAGAGAGAGCAAAATCTTGGAAGGTGGTTTGCTTGTCGGAGGCTCCGGGCAATCCGCGTTAAAGGGAATCAACTTGCGAAGGAATTAAGAAATTAAGTACAAATTACATATGAGCTTATATTATAAAAGAACTGACTTGATTGGAATCTTTTCAAATTATTATAAATCATAAAAGTTTCTTAATTCAAAATTAAAAAAAAAAAAATAAGAAAAGTTTCTCTCTCCCAAATAATATTAGTCGCATTTGTCACACTTTTATTGAATTGTGCTTGAAATTAGAATTAGAAACTATCATTGATAACATCCTCGACTCTTGGGGCATCTTTGGTGAGTAAAATGAGAATTTTGAATTGAGATGAAAGTTTAAAATATTATTTTTAAGTATTATAATTATTTTAATATTTGAAAAAGTTAAATTATTTATTATATTTTATATGAAAATTTAGGAAAGTTATAATAATTAAATGATAATTTTGAGTTAAGATGTGTCTTTCAAACCTGCTATTAGTCAAATTTAAAATATAATAAACTTACAATTCCTTACAATTATTTTATAATTA
Source organism: Carya illinoinensis (assembly GCF_018687715.1). Classification (NCBI taxonomy): domain Eukaryota; kingdom Viridiplantae; phylum Streptophyta; class Magnoliopsida; order Fagales; family Juglandaceae; genus Carya; species Carya illinoinensis. The sequence continues at coordinate 11,870,117 of NC_056764.1, read as the reverse complement.
TATTTCATATTTTCTTCTAAACCACTATAATTTACAATGTAAAACCCTCATTATGATTTAATTGTTCACGAATGGAAGTAATTAAACGTGGCATAATCTTAACAACCTGATCAGCTCAATGTTGTATCCATATTATAACTTCAAACAAAAACTACGGCAGAGGGTATATGTTAAATAAAATATTGTTAGAATATTTTTGATTTAGAGATGAGATGTGATGATTTTAGATAATATGAGTTAAGATGAAAGTTAATAGTTAAATAAAATATTATTAGAATATTATTTTATAATATTATTATTATTTTAGAATTTGAAAAAATTAAATTATTTATTATATTTTGTGTAAGAATTTAAAAAAATTGTAATGAGTAAATGAAATGAAATATCTCTTATAACCAAATGGGACATGGCCTCGTTTGATTACACAGATGAGATGAGATAAAAGTTTAATAAAATATTGTTAAAATATAATTTTTTAATATTAATTTTATTTTGAGATTTGAAAATGTTGAATTGTTTATTGTATTTTATGTGAAAGTTAAAAGTTGTAATAATTAGATTTACATTTGAAAAATATATTATGGAAATATTCTCTTAACATACTCATTTTGTTTTAATATTTTGATTTTTATTTTTGACGTAAATTATTTTTGTTATTTTGAACGTGGATAAACACATTACAGTTATTCTCATATATGAAAGAACATTGCAATATTGAAACATATGAGATATTACAAATTGTTAGTAGCTAGAACTAGAAGAAATAAATATGATTTTTGAATGTAAATTAAAAATTATTTTTAAATAATATAGATAAATTGAGATATACTATATCATAAAAAAAAAGCTATTAATTAAAGTCGATAAATCATATTTTTATTAATCAAAATAGATAAAAATATTACCTAAACCATCGGGGGCTGCAATGACATTTTTAAGCTGTAAAGCCCAAATCCCCCCCCTTCCTCCCACTTCCCCCAATCAGTATCTTCGAAAAGTGGCCACAACAAGTCTACGCCGCACACAAACATTGCCCATCGCGTGACTGCATTTCTGGTTCTTTTGTTTTTGGTTAGTCATATAAGCATTTTCCTTCTTTCTTTCTTTCGCTGATTTAGGGCACTCCAACTACAAGTACCGGAAATCGCTCTTTTGACTCAGAACCAAAACCTCCTCTTTCTCTCGCCGATCTGCTTCTCAGGTACTCTCTCTCTCATTCTATATTTCCTGACTCTCACTCGCCAATTGACTCCTAGTTGATTCGAACTCGTCCTCACTCCCATCTCGAATTTTTTTCCAGTTCAATTTCATTTTTGTGTCAGATCCTTGTTTCCGTGTCACTGTGAAACTGTCTTTTATTATTTTGTAATCAATTCTGGTGTCGTAATTTGGGTTTCTGGAGGTGAACTTTGATTTCGTAGTGTTTATTTTTTTTCCTGTTCCGGGCGAAGGTAGACTTGGAAGAAATTTTGCATTTAGCCTTCCGTCTGGGTACTGAGGATTTGCGGGAAAGGATAACGATGTGGGGGACTTTGAAATGTGTTTTCATGCTCGTTTAGTGTTTTGTGAGAAATGAAATGCTTAACGTTACCAAGCCAAACCATGGTTGAGCAGTTCGACGAGAGCGGGATTCTACATTTTATAATTGCCGTTATTCTGTATTTCTTTCATTTTACCTGTTGTAACTACATGGAGTAATCTATGGAATTCTTTTTGGTCGTTTAAGATCAGTTATGTGGTGTTATAATAGCACTAGATTACTACATTGCATTTAATTGTTGGGAAGGTACCCAACGATACGTGGACCTATTTGTGCTTCTGGTGTGGGCTTTCTGGTTGTCATCGTTTTGCTCATTGCATTTTCGTTATTTTGTGTCTTTCAATGACTTGTATGATATTATAACCAAATCTAGGGTTATGGTTTTGACAATGAGAACATGATTTACCGTCATAACATGAAGTATTGAAACCCAGATTTGATCTTGAAACAATGCTGTGATTCGTTTTTAAAAAGGGTGGTACAAAAGCTCAATGTGATGTTAACTGTTAAGGTTCAGAATTCTCCCCCCCCCCCCCCCCCCCCCCCCCCGGCCCCCCCCTTTTTATCGGCATCAAGATTTCAGAATTTTAAAGAGGGATAGGTTTATTATCGGATTCATTCATTTACATAGGAATCGTAATGAGTATCTTGATGTGTGTATTGCTTTGTGGCGTTCTGTTCAGTTCATTTTGTCATGGTTGCTTACTCCTGATGCTCTTTTGGTACTTTGAGTTCTCTCTTACAATTACATTGTCATTTTCAGGCTAAAAGTTGAGTATCGAGGAGTAAAGCTATACAATTTGTCCATCTATCTTTTGACTCTCAAGACTAGGAGTGCTGTTTCTCAGCAAGGAATGATTGTTTGCATGACCTTTTAATGCTCATGCAATGTCGGGATTACTTAATGTATTATCTCTTATCTATATAGTTTCTCAAACTTGGGCTGGGACATCGGCCACTTCTGCATGTCTTTGTTAGTTTGCTTGTTGTCTAGCTAAACTTATTCTAAGAGGAAACAAGTTGGAAAAGTTACTTGCTGATATCTAGGTTATCTTTGGCCTTTGCGAAATATATGATTATGTTGTTAAGTGTGGTTCTTTAAGCTCTAGTTGGGAGTTTTTCCATGCTCGTTATGGGATCTTCTTTCATACGGGATCTACGGCCTTTGTGTTTGCTTAATTTCTGAATTCATGATTTTTTTTGTTTGATTTTGGTGAATAATTTCCTTTACATTCATTTTATTTTCTGTTTGTAGCTGTTGAATTTACTGATCAGATCTGTGGTGAATCTTGCATGAAGCTTTGTTTAGCCTAATTGTGTTCGCATTAGGGAGGATATAAGTTAGTAGTAATTTGAAATAAATAAATATTTATTTGGGACTTGTAGAATTATTGAGCTTCAGTGATGAGTTGTATCCTGTTTTTGAAATTGAATTATCCGAAAGAAAAGTGTAATCTATACTCAGTTCCTACATACCATACCTTCTAGGTACTATTTGGAATGTTATACTGTTTATGGATAAAGTAGCATTTGTAGAGTTTTTGCTCTTTTTTTTTTATAAGTAAAAATATTTTATATATCAAAAGGAGTAACCAAGTACACTGAACGAATACAAGAAAACACCTAGCCCATAATAAAGCGCCCCTAATGACCCAAAAAAGCATGAGAAAAACAACCCAAAATACACTAATCCCAAAACTACCCAAAATACCCAAAAAATTACACTGAACCTCAACCCCTTGTTTCCTGTATAACCAATACCCAAGCCAAACCCCATCCCCAACCCCTTGTGTTTCCCATCTTCACATTCCCCTCCCTTTAGACTTCCATCTAACTGAGCTACCTCCCTTAGTGTCGTAGTTAATTGCCCAAGAAAGACGCTGTAACTCCCTGTTTTTCTTGAAACTTTTGGTTTCAAGCGCGTGGCTTGCCTCAATCGCGGTGAGTAGTTCATTGAATTGGTCTTTGCATCCTCCATGTGAAATCCCCATGAAAGGTAGAACCTCGTTAACTTTAGGCAGAATCCAGTCCGCTATCAGAGGAAAAGAGACCAGGGTAGAAACATTATCCTCAGACACAGTAATCAATTGCATTCCCAATTCTGGATTTTCTTCAACGCAAGGCACCGACGACAAGTTTCGTACCTCCTCATCAACTCCATTGTTTCTTTCCATCCCCATTAGAGCTTTTGGGGTGACAACAAGTCCCTTCACCTCAGACGACCCTATACGTGCAACTTCAGCAGATCCTATATCTCCTTTACCATTTTCGGGCAAGGGTGTAACACCGTCTAACGGTTTATCCTGTGTTACCTGAGGCGAATGACATTCCATTACCACATTCACTACACCAACACCCAACGTAGACCCCACTTCAAATAAACTAGATTTTCTTTTGACCCGCCACGCTCTCCTGGATCTGATTATAGGGACAGGACCAAATCCGATTTTCTGTTTTCCTTTATCTGAAATTAAAGGAATCGGGTCTATCTTAGTATTAACAACCTTGTTTTCTCCAGCTGAAAGCGTGTCTATTTTTGTAGACAAGAAAGCTATTGCTGTCTTCAACTCGACAAATTGGGTTTCCATATCCTTTAGAGAATTTTGCATCACTTCAAGCTGGTTCTGAGCTTGCATGATTTGCAGACCACTTTCATCGTTCCCCTTACTCTGTGCCACAGAAGCATGATCCATCTTCAAAGCTGCCGCATACGATCGCTTCGCCACGGTGGATGTGCTTGGGTCTTTGGTGTTCTCATTCTTCTTTTCCTTTCTTGACCCCTCATCACAGAGCAAATCTGCGGCTCTGCGTAATTCCACTGCAAACTTCTCCCAACCTTGTCCTTCATGCCCTTTAGGAATTACAACACTACTCCGCTGGCCTCCTCCACCATATTCGGTGACAGTTAGATACCAACCATGCTTGTTGGAGCATCGTTGGGCCATGAATTCTGTGTTACCTTCGCCCAAGTGTTTTGTATAATCTGAATTTGTCCCTGCCTTTAATGCTGCTCCCACCATAGCAATCAACCATTCTATACCATTCAACCATTACTACAGATCTCCAAACCCTTATGCCCTCTCCACTATTTTTAATGAAGACTTCCAAGTTTCTGGCAAAAACTCAAAAGCCTTTGATTCTACCCAAGAACGCACCATTTGACCCATACTGATTCAACTTCACAAGTAGGGGCTTTCCAAGCTGTAAGGGGGCTTCATTCTGTCGAAAAAGGCTACAAGATACAAACCAGTCACCAGAAGGAAACAGTGACTGCAAAATGCCCTTCGAGAGGTTGCAGGTGTTTGTCGATAGGTTCTGTGGAAGCCAACAGGGACGCCACTTCTGACAGATCTTGGAAAAAGATAAGTTAGTGTATTCCACGAACCTAAATGGTATGTGAGAAGATAAGTTGTGGTGGACACCTGTGGGTAAGAGGAACTTTTCGGTTCGCTCATTCTATAAATCCCTTATAACCACACCAAATAGTTAGTTCCCTTGGAAAAGATTGTGGAGGAATAAGGCACCTACCAAAGCACTTTTTTTTCGTCTGGTCAGCGGCCTTGAGTAAGATTCTGATGACAGATAATCTGTGAAAACGCGGGGTAATTATTGCAGACTGGTGTTGTATGTGTAAGAAAGCCGGAGAGACCGTGGATCATCTGCTGCTACATTGTGAGACAGCGAGAGCCTTGTGGTGCAAAGTGTTCAACAAAATCGGGTTAAACTGGGTGATGCCTGCTACGGTGACTGAGTTATTGGCCAGTTGGGGGATGCCGGGTGGATTACCACAGATCAAAGCCGTGTGGAAAATGGTTCCAATCTGTGTTATGTGGTGCATATGGCGAGAGCGTAATGAGCGGATTTTCAAAGACAAGGAGCGGACACTAGTGGAGCTTCGCTCTTTTTTTTCACTTCTATAGTCCTTTGGGCCATTGCTATAGACTTTAGTGGCCAAAATATGCACGATTTTCTTTTGTCTTCTTTAGCAACTTAGATAGGTTTTATCTCTTGTATAACTTCTTGTTTTACTTGGGCTCTGCCTATTCGTATTAATACTATTGTTTACCTATAAAAAAATATTAATACTATTGTTTACCTATAAAAAAAAAAAAAAGAGACCCAACCCAAAAAAACCTAGTCGCCAGAGTAAATCTGACGTTGGAGGCCAGCGAAGAGGTCGCGGGGACTAGTCGCACTTTTCTATGAGAAGAGATGCCGGTGGCTCCACCAAGAAAGCTAGTGCAAGGCAGGTAGAGGCGAGGCAGAAGAAAACCCAGGTCACAGGAGGGATATCCGGTGCCGGATACCCTTTAGTGACGTCGCGGGTGTTTGCCGGGCCTATCTGTGCCGGACAGGTGGCGGCGGCGGCAGTGGCTCCTCTAGGGTTCTCTCTCTCTCTCTCTCTCTCTCTCTCTCCTCTCTCTCTGTGTGTCTATATCACGTCGGATACACTTTTTGGTTTTCGCTCTTAAGATAAGATGGTAGTGTTATGTAACACCCCGTTCCCGTAGGATAGAGACGTTACTAACAAACATGATAAAAGGTCCGGTAAAGAGACTCATTACTCTGAAATACCTCATTTATTGAAAGAAACTTAACTGAAAGGATATAAATAGTCTTGAAACTTGAAACTGATTAACGCAAAACATGAGCTAATCTTAAACAAGACTAGTTATTGAAATGACATAAAAGAAACTTAATTCTTGTGTAAATGACACTTATTCGTCTCTAAGTCCTTATACTAAATCTACTCCTGGCCATCCAGCTCTGCATCATCATAATCACCATCTGTGGCAATCAACATAGAAGAAAACAAAAAGACAAACAACAAAAATGAGTCGAATACTCAGTAAATAATACATCATACCGTAAAATACTATCTAGCTTAGCATAAATTTGATTTTTAAAGCCTTATCATAACTTTCATATAACATTCATGGATTAACATGAGCGGAAACATTCATAATCATGGCAAACATGAAGCGTGAATGCATGAGTAACTTGTTTATCTTGAATTGTACTTATTTCATGGTGAACCACGTTTGAGTCCATGGCACCACATAACTTGTCATGTAGTGAAACACGCTTGAGTCCGTATTTCACTTAACTTGCATAACATGAAGTGAAATACGCTTGAGTCCGTATTTCACTTATCCTGCTTGACATGGAGTGAAACACGCTTGAGTCCGTGTTTCACTTATCTTGCTTGACATGGAGTGAAACACGCTTGGGTCCGTGTTTCACTCATCTTGCTTGACATGAAGTGAAACATGCTTGGGTCCATGTTCACTTAACTTGCATGACATGGAGTGAAACACGCTTGAGTCCGTGTTTCACTTAACTTGTGGTAACCACGCTTGAGTCCGTGGTACCGTCTTAGCATAACTGTGGTAAACACGCTTGGGTCCGTGTTACCTTAAAATGTTTATCTTTCTTGATGCATGATAATTTTCTTGGACTTCTTAGACTTTTCTAGCATGGCATATTCTTGTACATGGCATGGCATAACATGATATATTCTTGTACATAGTATAGTATAGCATGACATGGCCTAATATGATTTAATCATTTTATGACATTTCATGGCATGCATGATCTGAGAACTAATGAACATGTCATACATGATCTGGCTATTTATTACATGGCATGCTTGACTTAAGTTATTGCATGAACAATACGTGGCATATATGGTCTAAGTACTACATGAATGAAGCATGCATGATCTGGCTATTTTAATTCATAGAATACCTATCTTAAATTATTATATGATCATATCATGACTTCCATATGATTTTAGTAACATTCAATCCATTAATCAACAATCCATAAAAGCATAACATATATATAGGCTTACTTTCATGTAAATCATCGTAATTCATAGAAATTCGTGAAAGCGATCTAACCTTTACTTGGCTCTTAGCGCAACGTAGATAACCATCAAAACCATATCATATTATCATACCCAATTATAATATTTACATTACGCGTACATTTATATGATCATACTATTTACCTCTTAGCGGTGCTTCCGAAATCTCACGTCGTAGCTCGTGACCTATACGAGGCACTAGACGTCACTAATCTTTCTAGAAAACGTGTCGTAGCAATCTAATTACTTAAAATCTTACCATAGAGATAATTTAATAAATAAGTAATTAATAAAAAGAATAAATATAATCAGAACATAACTAAATAATTTCTAACTGAATTAACCTAAATTCTAGGTTCGTATGTTACATGTTATGTTATGGATGCTTTACTTGTGTTAATGTTTAGCTATTTTCTATATTTATGTCTTTTTTTTACCAGTTATTCTGTATTATGTTTGGGCAAGTTTGTATGGAATGTGACCCTGATTTATTTCACATGTTTTATCTGTTTATTGTGGAATGGACTGTTCTTTCTCGTTGCAGTCTTCTCTCAACAGTTCAGCTTCAAACCTTCCAGATAATACTGGGCGAACTTTTTCTTCTTCTTTCTCTGGTCAGTCTGGTGCGGCCTCCCCTGTTTTTCATCACTCCGGTGGGTAGATAGTTCTGGAGTTTTTCCTCGTATGTATTTTTAAACTTTGTGAAATTCCAAGATTTCTTTCTGCAGGAACACTTCAAGGGCTACACAATATTCATGGGAGCTTTAATGTTCCCAACATTCCCGGTACACTAACATCAAGAAACTCCGCACTAAATAATGTTCCTTCTGGGGGAGTTCAACAACCAACTGGCGGCCTTTCTAGTGGGCGTTTTGCATCAAATAATCTTCCGGTTGCACTTTCCCAGGTGCTTTTGTTGTTCATGCCATCTGCTAGTTGCTAAAAGGAGTTCAAGATTATTGACTGCTGTATAGGACATCTGTCTGTGTGCATGTCAAAAAGTATACGTATCCATTGTTATAGTTTGAACTGCTACTTTTTTTGATCGGTAATTTGTTTTTGCAGCTATCTCATGGAAGCTCACATGGACATTCAGGGGTCGCAAATAGAGGAGGTATAAGTGTTATAGGGAACCCTGGATTTAGTAGTAGCACAAATGGAGTTGGCGGTTCTATTCCTGGAATTCTCCCAACCTCTGGTGCAATTGGTAACCGAAATGCTGTTCCAGGATTGGGAGTATCCCCAATTTTGGCAAATGCAGGTCCTCGGATTACAAGTTCCATGGGAAACATGGTTGGTGGGGGCAACATTGGGAGGAGTATAGGCTCTGGTGTAGGATTATCTGTTCCTGGTCTTGCCTCTCGGCTAAACTTAGGTGCAAATAGTGGATCTGGAAGTTTGAATGTTCAAGGACAAAATCGATTGATGAGTGGTGTACTTCCACAAGGTATTAAATTGAACTAGTGAAGATATGAATAAGTAGCTTAGTAGGAAGATGTTTTGTTCTAGTACCTTTGGAACTACTTTCTTTTGCACAGTTTGTGGATACTAGCTGTCTGCTCCATTTCTGGAATATGCTGAACTCAAATTCTTGTTAGATGCTTTGTGCTAATATCAATATACGGAGATTTATTTGCAATTCTTACATGCTCATGTGCTTATTATTGCCTAATTCGTTTGAATATTATTGCCTGTCATAGTTGTGCTTTTATTCATTTTTAATCAATTGTGTTGATATTAATATACGAGCTACTTATAAAAAAAATGATACATGAGTTACTTTTCTGTGGAGATGACATTTTCTTGATTCAGGTTCTCCACAGATGCTTTCTATGCTAGGAAATTCCTATCCCACTGGTGGAGGTCCCCTTTCTCAAGGCCATGTCCAGGCAGTAAACAACTTAAACTCTATGGCAATGTTAAATGATGTGAACTCTAATGATACACCTTTTGACATCAATGACTTCCCTCAGTTGACAAGTCGTCCTAGTTCTGCTGGAGGGCCCCAAGGACAATTGGGTAAGCAAAGTCTTTTGTCTTAGATTATGCCGTATGGCTGTTTCTATTATTTACTTTGTGAAATTCTGACAAAGGAAAAAAAATTTAGGTTCGCTACGAAAACAAAGTCTTGGTGTTAGTCCTATTGTTCAACAAAACCAGGAGTTTAGCATTCAAAATGAAGATTTTCCTGCTTTACCTGGATTTAAAGGTGCTGTTGATCTGGACTATTAATCTTGATTGTACTTTCTCAATAAAGAGTGATTAGCAGTTTTATTGAAGGCACTTATCTCACCACTAGTGCTAGCCATGTATGGAATTGTAATATCTTAGATTACGTTTGTGTTTCAATTGCTACATCAGTTCTATGTTGCCAGCTTGGTAAAAGCTTTGCTAGAAATGGAGAAGATAAAAGAAAAAGAAAAGAGAAATGCTCGGTGAAAGAAACAGCAGATAATGCCATGCAAGCTTATTTCTGCATGTTGTACTCTGATAAAATAGGGTTTTGAATCTGAGCTGTGACACTGAAGTATGATGTCTCACAAAGTATTAGAGATTCAAATGAACTTATCAGTCCCATATTAAAAATATGGCTACTTGCGTTTGAATTAAATTTTTTGTGCTTTTGCTTAGTTATGAATTTTCTAGTTAATGGAAATGTGCTGATGAGGTTACTCTCTCACTTTGTTACTGATTCCTAAGGTTTCAGTTTGGCAACTATTCTGCAATTTTAATTCTGTATTGGTGATATATTGTCTTGTAAGATATGCAAGGTGTAATTATTGGATGCCATTGTTCTAGGGAACAATATTTCTTTGGCTAATGACACTGAACATGTGATATCTTGTCATTCTATGGTATGATGGTTCTCCCCCCCATCTTTGTATTCGCATTCCCCAGCCCCAGACTCACCTCCACTGATGCTCATTGATGTTAACCACCTTAAAAATATGGGATGTGAGGTGAAAATTATCTATGATTGTTGTATCAAGCATCTTCTAATGTTCTGAATGTTTTTGCAGTGTCATCTACTTTGTGGTGTTCTGATGATTCTTTGCTGTCTGATGTAAAATTTCTGCTCATGCTCAATCAATCTAATAACTTGCGTGTTCTTCATTTCTCTTTTCTGTTCTTTGTTTACAAATGGAAGAGATGTCTTTATTACTCACGTAGATGCTTGGAAGTCTGTTTTTGTTCTTTTGATAAAATTGGTTGATTGCAATAGCTTCTGCAGTTGACAGTATTATTAGATCTTGTGCAGGTGGTAATGCAGATTATGCAATGGATATGCACCAGAAAGAACAACTTCATGACAATGCTGTGTCAATGATGCAATCACAGCACTTCTCTGTGAGTCCTAAGCAGTGGAAATTGCAGAATATATGTGTGTTATAATCTATGAGTGCATCAAGACTGATAGAATTTTTATAATTATTTTTATATATAAGACTAAGGGGTTTTTTCATTGTGAGAGTTAAAAGCCCAAAAAATATTGACAGTACCAGTTGACATGAAAATCTGTGATAATGTCATCATTCGACCTGAAAATGGGTGATACTATAATGTCAGTCTTGTTGGGATGGAAAATTTCCACAGGATTTTCATTGTTGACATTATACCATGTGTGATAAGGATTCCTGATATTTCAATTTCTAAATGTGCAGATGGGGAGGTCTGCTGGATTTAACTTGGGGGGAACGTATTCATCCCATCGTCAGCAGCAACAACAACATGCTCCGTCAGTCAGTAGCGGTGGTGTCTCTTTTTCATCTGTAAACAATCAGGATCTTCTCCATTTACATGGCTCAGATATTTTCCCATCCTCACATTCGTCTTATCACTCCCAGGTAGACTAACATGTTGCTGTAAATTGGTGGTTTCTAATAACAAGGGGATCTTGGAGGTCATATGAGAATTGGATTTTGATTTTCTCTTGCCATAATTGGATTTTAAATAAGAAGAAAATGGATTATCATGAAAATGCCATGTGCATTGTAGGATTGTATGTTTTTGGGAGATTATGGAAGGTGGATATTTGAAATGCCATGTTGGTCAAGATACTAAGATAGGTCTCGTTTGTAGGCATTTACCTTCTGCATCAATATATGAAAGTATACCGAACATCCTAGTTATGTAATTTTGTTTTTGGTTCAGACCAGTGGGCCTCCTGGCATTGGACTAAGACCTCTAAATTCTCCAAATACTGTATCTGGTATGGGATCGTATGACCAGCTTATCCAGCAGTATCAACAGCACCAGAACCAGTCTCAGTTTCGGCTGCAACAAATGTCAGCTGTCAATCAGCCATTCCGGGATCAGGGCATTAAACCCATGCAGCCTGCTCAATCTGCTACAGATCAATATGGTTTGCTTGGCTTGTTAAGTGTAATTAGGATGAGCAATCCTGATCTGACATCCCTTGCACTTGGAATTGACCTTACTACACTAGGGTTGAATTTGAATTCAACAGAAAATCTTCACAAAACTTTCGGTTCTCCCTGGTCTGACGAGCCAGCTAAGGGTGATCCAGAGTTTACTGTGCCACAATGTTATTATGCTAAACAACCACCTGCTCTACATGTGAGCTGTTTTTATCATTTTCTTTTTGATCATTGAGTGTTGATTTATTTTCCTTTTCACTCAATCTCTTTTTGGTGGTTGCAGCAAAGTTACTTTTCGAAGTTTACGGTGGACACTTTATTTTACATATTTTACAGGTGTTTTTCTTTCCTGGGCAGCATCTCTGTTGCTCTCTCGGAATGACTTTTAAGATATTAGATCTAATGGAATCACTATCTTCTCTTTGCAGCATGCCGAAAGATGAAGCCCAATTATATGCTGCAAATGAACTGTAAATTCTCTCTGGCACACATGCGCATCTATATATGAAATGAATATTTACCATCACTCTCTTTGTTTTATTCTTTTATGGAACTGGAAAAAGCTTGCACTCTGCACGTGCTGCAGACATTGTATTTCCATCATATTGGACAGTTCTGTTTTGTCTAAGTTTTTTCATCTCACTGCTGCGAAAATTCTGGAGAAGTTTTTTTTTCCATTTAAGAAATCCTTGTTTGTTAGAACTCTTTTTTGGATATTCTTTTCAAGTCCACAATATTGCCATTACATGGATAGATTAATAGATTCTGCATCCTTGTATCACGTAATTACATAATATATTATTTACTGCATTTGTGCAAATACTGATGTACTTGATGTGTGGCAGTCCTGAAAAAATGTTCAACATTTCAGCTTCCACTCCAACTGCACCTCTACATGCACCTGCATTGTGTGACATGAATTTTACTTTCTGAAATATTTACCAACGAGGTTGGAGCTTGTTTTACTAAAAGCATTGTGAAACCTGTTGGCAGTTACCTTAGAGGCTGGTTTTATCACAAAGAGCACCGACTATGGTTCATAAGAGTCCCCAACATGGAGCCGCTTGTTAAGACACCTACATATGAGAGAGGAGCTTATCATTGTTTTGATCCGAACACGTTTGAAACAATCCGCAAGGTTTGGACTAATTAAACGCTGTTCTGTCAATTGTTTTCTATATTATCATTTGTTCTGCAATCTTCTTCTAATTTTAGCTCCCCAGAGTCCAACATATAATTATTGTTGCAGGATAATTTTGTTGTCCATTATGAGATGTTGGAAAAGAGACCGTCACTACCTCAACATTAACACTGCCCCCCCTTTGTTTAGCAAACAAGATCCTACTTACAGTGTAAAGTTTGAGTTTATTCATTAGAAACCTAGTTAGTTTGCAGCATCAATGTTCCTTGTATCAGGCAATTGTAAGCAATTGGCCTCTCAATCTCGTTCCACTGATCTTTAGTGGCATCATTTTCGTTTACATAAATATGCTCTGTTCTTTGTCACTTTAATTAGCGACCTTGCCCCTTTGACTGTATAATTACGTAGTTAACCATTTGTCTGGGAGGTTTCCAAGGTGTTACCCTTTCACAATTCACAGACCCAGAACCTTCGCACATTGTTGGAGGTATTAACTAGGAAAAATTATATTCCGTGGTATTCTCTCATTGTTGAGGAACGGACTTGCTTGTGTCTGACTCTTAAGTCATGTCGGAATTGGACCTATTGGGACACATGCCCCCGTCTTAATGGATCCAGTTGCAACAGGAACTGGATTCAAGCTAAACCTATTGATAACTACCCTGGTATGGTGTACTTGTACCTGATATTGCGAAGCGTCTAACAGACACCAAACATTTGCAGCACAAATTTTCTGTAAAAGTTCCATCGACAATAGATAAAGGGAAAACAGATGGAATTAAGAATATGATTGCATGTCCGCCTACTTATAAATCCGGGAACTTTTAATTGGTTTCAGTTCTTCGCTTCCCCGGGTCTGAAATATTGCCGTATTATACTGCATGACTCGTATGGTAGGCTTGGGTTGTGCCGCCTCTGGGTTGCATTAATCAAATTGAGATTGATTTTGGTGAGGGTGAGGATTAAATCGACACCCTCGGGGGAGATGCTTTGCCTTACTCCAGACAGCCGAGCAAACAATTTTGGGAATGAGGTTTCTCGAATCCCTATCAAGTTATCAACAGTTGAGCCAATGATTGTTGCTGGCTGTTATGATCTGAGGGTTAAAGGTTTAACTAAATAAGTGTGCAATAGTGTTTAGGACTTTTGGATTAATAGTTAGGTCTTTAACAATTGGTATCAAAGTATGGGCCACGTCACGGGTTCAAGTCACGGAGGGGGCGACCTATAAGTTGGATTAAAATGCCTTGATACTATGTATGAGCATGATGTTAAGTCATTGAATACTAATAGATGAGTAGAGTGTTACGGGCCCAATTGATTAGAGCTTAGAATGTAATAGTTGATAAACGATTTGTAAATTGATAAAGGAACAATCTGATTTTTCGAGGAAACCAGCACCTCCAATTCGACAAAACGCCTTAATTCATTTCAGATCTCTGCTTCCCACACAGCACTCACATTATAACAGAAAGCAAAACAAGAAATTAAGGAAAATGACTATTTTGCCCTAAACCTCTGATTACATGGGCTTAATCGAAGACAATAAAAGAACTACAGATTACTAACTCAAGACCCAACCAATATTATTAACCTAATGCCCACGACCCAGCCCATTAAATCAGCCTCTTCATTCCAGCTCATCCTCTTCTCTTCTCTTCAATCTGATGCCACAATTGCATCTTCAAACCCAGTCTCAACAACTACTCCCCTCCTCAGAAGACCTTGTCCACAAGGTCAGGGAACTGGCGGCACAACTCTTCAACGGGAACCCAAGACGAGTCTTCTTCGGGGGCGCCACTCCATTTGACCAAAAGTTCAATGAAGGGGCAATTCTGCCGTTTGGTCATGCGCCGATCCAGCACCTTCTCGAGTTCTATGCGCAAAGCCCCGTGCGGATCTAAAGGTGGCAGCTCCAGTGTGGGGTGTGTATCTGCTCCGATGTGCTTCTTGAGGAGGGAGACATGAAAAGCCGGATGAACCAATGAGCTCGTGGGTAAATCGAGCTTATAGGCGACTTCTCCAATCCGCTGCAGAACTCGGAAGGGACCGAAATATCTAGGACAAAGTTTCAAACTTTGCCTTCTGGCAACGCTGTGCTGGTGGTGCTTCTAGAGTTTTAGGTATATGAGATCGCCGATGTGAAACTCTCTTTATATGGTACTTGTCGTACTGTTTTTTCATGCTTTCTTGGGCTGCTTGTAAAATTTTCTTCAATAGCTCTAGTATTTGTTCCCTAGTTTTGAGTTGAGAGTCAACTTCCTATTTTTTGTGGTGCCCGAGACATACTGTAAAAGAGTAGAGGGTGGCACCCCGTATAAAGCCTCAAAGGGGGTGACTTTGGTGGAGGAATGGAGGTTAGTGTTGTACCACCATTCTCCCCAAGGTAGCCAGGTAGACCATTCCTTCGGCCTGTGATGCACGAAGCATTTGAGGTACTACTGGATGCAACGGTTTACCACCTCTGTCTGGCCATCTGATTGGGGGGTGGTAAGCCGAGCTGTAGGCCAGTTTAGTTCCCTGCAACTTAAACATTTCCTTTCAAAAAGCACTAGTAAAAATGACATCACGATCAGAAACAATAGTAGCCGGCATACCATGTAATTTAAAAATCTGAGAGAAGAACAGCCTAGCCACTGAGGAGGCAGTGTAGGGATGGGAGAGAGGTAGGAAATGGCCGTACTTATTAAATCGATCCACCACTACTAGGATCACAGAGAATCCTTTGGACATAGGTAGGGCCTTAATAAAGTCCATTGAGATATCAGTCTAGCTTCTAGTGGGAATGGGCAGGGGTTGGAGTAAGCCTGCTGGATGCAAATTTTCATATTTGCATTTCTGGCATATAGCACACTCTCAGATGTAGTTCTTGATGTCCTTCTTCATACCTGGTCAGATGAAGTCAGCTTTAGCCTTTTGTAATGACTTGTGGTACCATGCGTGGCCTCCATAAGGACTGTCATGAACATAGTGCAACACCTAAGCCTTAAAGGGGGAATTTTTTGTTAAGTAAATTCTCCATTTTTTCAACAACAGCCCATTCACCAGTGTGAACCCCTTGTCTGATAACAAACCCTTTTGCAGCCTTTGGCACAGCTCTGCAAGCTGTAAATCTGACTTGTAGGAGACTCTTAAGTCTTGTAACCACATAGGATCCAAGACTGTCAAACCAGCTAGAGACCTTTCAGCCTTAGACTCAGGCTGCCTGGACAAGGCATTAGCCGCTTTGTTTTCCCTTCCCTTTTTGTATTTAATGATGAAATCATACCCCAGTAGCTTGCTTATCCATTTCTGTTGGGAAGGAGTCCCAATTTTCTGCTCTAGTAGGAACTTCAAGCTTTGCTGGTCAGTCTTGATAATAAAGGATCTCCCCACCAAATAAGGTCTCCACCTTTTCACAGCATATACCAAAGCTAGGAGCTCCTTCTCATAGGTTGATAAGTCCAAAGCCTTTCCCTTAAGAGCCTAGCTAAGGTAGGCTAAGGGTCGACCCTCTTGCATTAAGACAGCACCTATGCCCACTCCAGAAGCATCACATTCTATCAGAAAGGGTTTGGAAAAGTTTGGCAAGGCCAACACTGGTGGGTTGGTCATTGCTGTTTTCAGCCTCTCAAAGGCTTCAGAAGCTGCCTCACTCCAATGAAATGAGTTCTTTTTAAGGAGAGCTGTGAGGGGGGCAGCCAATACACCATAATATTGAATGAATTTTCTGTAATATCCTACAAGGCATAAAAATCATCTCAATGCCTTCAATGTCTTGGGTTGTGGCCATCCCACCATAGACTTTATTTTAGAGGGATCAGCCTTAACCTCCTCTGCTAACACTAAGTGACCCAAATACTCCATTTCATGACACCCAAATCTACACTTAATTCTCTTCGCAAAGAGAGTGTTCAGCCAATGTTTTTAAGACCAAAGCCAAGTGTGACACATGTTCCTCATTGGTTTTGTTGTAAACCAGAATGTCATCAAAGAATACAATCACAAACTTCCTCAAATAGCGTTGGAAAACTGCATTCATTAAGCCCTGAAATGTAGCAGGTGCATTGGTTAGCCCAAATGGCATCACTAAAAATTCATAGTGGCCTTGGTGGGTTCTAAATGCTGTTTTTGGTACATCCCCCTCTCTTACCCTTATCTGGTGATAACCGGACCTCAGATCCAGCTTAGAAAATATAGTAACCCCTTGTAATTCATCTAGTAGCTCATCTATCACTGGAATGGGAAACTTATCTTTGATGGTTTCCTTGTTCAACACACGGTAGTCTACACACATACGCCAACTCTTATTTGCCTTCCTAACCAGCAGTACAGGAGAAGAAAAAGGTGGATTGACTGTGTCTAATGGCTCCAGCCGATAGCAATTTCTGTACTATTTTTTCAATTTCCTCTTTTTGGTAGAAGGGATATATGTAGGGCCTAACAGATATTGGAGCAGTTCCCTCCTTGAGATTAATAGGATGATCATGGCTTCTTTTAGGGGGTAGCCCCTTGGGCTCCTCAAAAACTGAGCTAAACTGGTCCAGCACCCCTTTTAGATACGAATGCGCTACTGTTTCCTTGGTTTCAGAACCAACCTCCACAATTTGTAAAAATACCCCCATTCTTTCTACTTTAGTGAGCTGTGACAGCTCTACCACTTCAATCCACTCCGATGGACTAGGATCCAAGCCCTTGAGAGTTACTGAATTTTTCCCTACTGAAAAGGTCATGGTTAAGGAGGAAAAATCCCAAAGTACTGGCCCCAATGTCCTCAACCAGTGCATGCCCAGCACTATGTCACAACCCCCTAGAGGTAGCAGAAAAAAATCAGTAGTGAAGCTTTGTTTTTTTACCATAAATTCTGCTCCTACTAGTTTTCTCCCACTTCTAACCATCTCCCCATTGGCCACCCTTACTTCAATTTGTTCTCTAGGATTCACATTCAACTAAGTGTTAGTAACAATGGTAGGATCAAGGAAGTTGTGAGTACTCCCTGTGTTCACCAAAATTACCACAGATTGCCCTTTCATTTTCCCAAGCACATGCATGGTTCTAGGATTCATGGATCTGGCTATGGCATGGATAGAGATTTCAGGTGTTTCCCCTCCCACATTCAACACGGTGGTTTCTTTTTGTTCTTGTACAATCTCTACCTCCTCATTTTCCATCACTTCCTCCTCTAATGAAAAATCCACTCCCTCCATTATATACAATCTAGCCTTCTTACATTTGTGAGTGAGGTTCCATTTTTCATTGCAAAAATAGCATAACCCCTTCTCCCTTCTCTCCTTCATCTCAGTAGGACTCGCCCTTTGGATAAGGAGTGTCCCCTTGGGAGAAAACTCCCTTGAAATGCCACTCTCCCCCTTAGGTGTAAACTGTTGAGACCCTTGATAGTTTTGGTTCACACTACCACTATAAGAGCCTTGTGAGGGGCTGCTGAAAAATTTTCCAGGTCTATTACTTCTCCCTGTACAGTTCATAAATTCCTCCTGAATTTTAGCCAGCCCGAAAGCTGAGTTCAAGCTCTTAGGTTACAACATTTTAATAAGGAGTCTAATCTCATCCTTAAGCCCGCTAAGGAAACAACTGAGTTTATAACTCTCAGACAACCCTCTAAGTCGGTTAGAAAGTACCTCAAACTGGGTCATGTAAGCTGAAACAATGAAAGTTTGCCTCAACTTGGTGATGGCCTCCATAGGGTCATCATAAGAAGTGCTTCCAAAACGAGTTTGCAAAACTTGGGTGAAGGCTTCCCAGGTGGTAAAACACCCAATCTCTTCTGCTCCTTGAAACCAGACCAGAGCATCCTCTTCCATGTGGAATGAGGTTGTCCTAATCTTTTAAAAATCTGTCATGGGGTGAAGAGAAAAATAGTGGTTCACTTTATAAATCCAACCAGTTGGGTTTCCCCCTTCAAATTTGGGAAAATCCAGCTTAATGGATCAGAATTGCATTCCCCTTTCTACTTCAGACTCCTCTGTATGTGCTTCTTCTTCATGATGGTTATTGTGTTTAGATTTGGAGTGCGTGTGTCCCCTGTTAAATGTTTCCAGCAATAGATCCATTTTCTTAGATACATCATCCAACGACTTCTGATGAAGCTCCACCTTCTGATCTTGCAGGTCCTGGTGCTGTTTCAACCCCAACACAAACTTCTCCAATTCCTTGAACCTGGTTCCTTCCGCCATTGCAGAATATTTTTGCTCCCAGAAAAGTTGGCTCTGATGCCAATAATTTGTTACGGGCCCAATTGATTAGAGCTTAGAATGTAATAGTTGACAAACGATTTGTAAATTGATAAAGGAACAATCTGATTTTTCGAGGAAACTAGCACCTCCGATTTGGCAAAACGCCTTAATTCATTTCAGATCCCTGCTTCCCATGCAACACTCACATTATAACAGAAAGCAAAACAAGAAACTAACGCCTTAATTCATTTCAGATCCCTGCTTCCCACGCAGCACTCACATTATAACAGAAAGCAAAACAAGAAACTAAGGAAAATGACTATTCTGCCCTATACCTCTGATTACATGGGCTTAATGGAAGACAACAAAAGAACTACAGATTACTAACTCAAGACCCAACCAATATTATTAACCTAAGGCTCACGACCCAGCCCATTAAATCAATCTCTTCATTCCAGCTCATCCTCTTCTCTTCTCTTCAATCTGACGCCACAATTGCATCTTCAAACAGAGCCTCAACATAGAGCAACCGAAAGAGAGAGAGTTACCACTGGATTAGTGTCAATAGAGTGGACCGTCGTGGACATTGGATTCAGAAGCATGATCAAATGTTATGATCATGAGAGTTAAAAGTTAACCAAATTAATATCCAAGAGTCCTAAAACTTTTGGATCAATGGTTATCTTTCACAGACACAATGTGTTGCCAAAGGGAGGACATGCAATGAAAGGTAGATGGAGGTTTCCACCCCTATGAAATTTAGATATAAAACACATGCAATATAAATATAATATTTTTTGGCATGATAGTTTTTATTAAGACTGTTAAATTATCAAAACAGGATATATATATATTTTGGAAGGGTGTTCATCCGAATCCGGATATCCGACCATAACCGGATCCGGATTTCAAAAACCGGGTAGATAACCGGATTCAATTTAGATATCCGGATTGTTTGCTTCTTTTTTTTTTTATAGAAACCGGATTCGGTTATAACTGAATTCAATTCGGGTTTTGTAATATTTTATTTTTAAAAAAACTTCATAACTTTTATAAAAAATTATAGCACTTAAAAAAAAAAGTGTATTACCCGGTTACGGATAACCGGGTTTTCCTCAACCGCCCAGATTCATCCGGATTCTGGATTTCCGGATCGGATTGAAAAAAAATTTGGTCCGGATGAACACCCCTATATTTTGGTGAAAGTAATAACAACATGGTCGTTTCGATTTTATTTTTTTTAAGTCAATAATAGACTGTTATATTGACCGAAAAACTTGTCTTCAGACTGATTTGTGTTGGAAATCTAGTAAAAGGACTAACGGGAGTTTCTGGAATTGCCATTATAGGTACGAGGATCCTAGTAGAGTGAGCTGCTAGGAGTAAGATGTGATAATTGGTGGGGTTAGTGGACTGTGACAATTGGAGTTGGTTGAACAGAGTCGTGTGGCTGTGGTGCTTTTTTAGCAACATATTTGAACTTCCAACTTATTTCAAGAAAAGGAAAAATTTAAAAATAAAGTTGATAAATGATAAAATCACTTCAAATAATGCCTGTGGTAGCATTTGTGTCCCACACTTATCGATAACTGCAGCGTGTGGGCCACTGTAGCTATGGTTTTGCTAGACCCATGGAGAGTTTTGGTGGAAGATGGAGCTAGACAATGATTAGGGTAAATAAAATGGGCCACGGGAGAATGGAGAGAGTCAGGAGGTGGCTTTGAAGGATGGATCTAAGATTTTTCATTATAGGGGCTAACTTTAACACTTGTTTGGATACAAGAAATATATCAGAATATATATGAATAATAGTGAAATAATTAATAAATATTACTAAAATAGTAATAAAATAATCTAAAATATTTGACAATAGATATGTTAACGTCGTATTTCGCATACCTTTAGGCCAACTCTAGTGATTCAAGTTTTTGATCTTGGGCCTGCATACATAAGAGTTAGGAGCCTTGGTAGAGGCCAAGGAGTCTTTGATGCCTAAGTTAGTATTCTCTTAATAGTTTGCGCGAGAGCGTAAATGGATCAGAGATAATGCTTCATACTTGGAGATTAGCTTTTATACTAGGACTTTGGGAGTCAAATGCCCATACTCTGTGTCAAGGGTACATCCTTAGTTGTTTCCTTGGTCAAAACCCTTTAATGCGGCATAGCCTCTTAAGGTAACACAATAAATGCAGCATAGCTTCCTATCCCTTTTGCCTCATTGCAGGTGCACTCTGTTAGACTACTCCTCACTTGTTGTCAGAAGATCAAAAACTCTACGTATTTCCTGCCTGCACAAGTCCCCTGAAGCTAAGCTTTGTAGGGGGAGGCCAGGGGTGATGTCTTCTCCGCATTTTGAGAATTCTTGCATGATTACGACCATAGGTCGACTTTAGCTTTGCAGCAAGGGCCCTTAATGGGTTGACAAGCAATTCAACTAGTTTAGGCTCCTTATATTTTGGGCCTGCATTCTAGGCCTTTGGGGGAAAAATCCCCCTACAAGTTGTATTTTTCCAAATAGACATGTATATCTTTAAGTTGGAACATTCCTTTAGGAAAAGGACCATTGGACCATCTAATATTAATGTGTCATATGAATAGTGAGTTGAGTTGAGATAATATGAGTTCAACTAACTTGGGCTCCCTATATTTTGGGCCTGCATTCTAGGCCTTTGGCTTGAGGGAAAAATCTCCCTACAAGTTGTATTTTTCCAAACAGACATGTATATCTTTAAGTAGGAACATTCCTTTAGGAAAAGAACCATTGGACCATTTAACATCAATGTATCGTATGATTAGTGAGTTGAGTTGAGATAATATGAATTAAGATAAAAGATAAAGTTAAATAAAATATTATTAAAATATTATTTTTTAATATTATTAATATTATAAATTTTAAAAAAATTGAATTATTTATTATATTTTGTATAGAAATTTAAGAAAATTATAATAATGAGATAAGATCTAATGAAACACTTTACCTAAGATTACCGTTAGACTCCATATATACCAATTACTCACTTCGCCAAATATGGGAGGAGATAAATCTGCCTAGGAATTAGTTTTTTTCCCTTTAATAAACAGCAAGATCTCTATCAAAACTATAAGAATTTTACTACATACAAGCACAGTTGCGCACTAATTTGTGTACTAATATTGATTTATTCATATTTAAAATTTAAACTAATACTGTTTTCAATAAAATTTACTTTTTGACCAATCACATCATATTGATGCACAGATTAGTGCACAATTGTGCTTGCAACTATATTTTTCCAAACTATAATAAGAGGAAAGTGAAAAATATATATTTTTTGGCTAAAAATTAATTACAAAGTAAAATGAGTTGAGTGCAGCCATTGAAGCATCTGAACCGTACCCTCCTTGAACACATTATCAACACATAATTATCTTGCTGATTGGATGCCTTTACTGAGTACTCTTAAATATATGAAAAATATATTTGTGATCATAGAATGTGCAAACGCCGCGCAATAAGAATACCATGGAGTGGACAAGCGCCGCGCAACAGGAATACCATATAGAGCAATATAAAAGACAGGCCCAACAAAAATGAAATTAAATCCAAATTATAATTTATAGTTTCGCAGAAATCCCTATAAATGCTTTATATATATATATATATAGAGAGAGAGAGAGAGAGAGAGAGAGGAGGGGGGGGGGGGGGGGGGGGGGGGGGGGAGGATTGGGGGCACTACTCAGATATTTCTTTCTAAGATTAATGTTGGCCTTCAGAAAATTGACTTCATTACGAGTCAGGTTGTTAGGAGCTCAAAACCAGGCCTTTCAATGCTGGCATTTGGTTCTCCAGAAGCTCCCTTTGAGTCAAAATTCTATCAGATGAACAATCATCTTCTTCCTAACAAACGCAGAAGTTGATTAGCAAGAGACCAAAACCTAAAATAACATTTTAGAATCTTAACTGCTCTCAAATAAGAAAAATATGTCAGAAGCTTAATATATTATCAGTACAGAAAACCTAGTTGACCACGTAATAATTTTTTTTTTTAGATAAGTTTACCATGTAATAATAAATCTACATCAATATCTCTTTAGGTCCTAACCGTGGAGATCTATTTTAAAGCACGACCAAGAGATTAAGTTTCTCAAGCCCCACTTTTACGGTTTAGTTGTAACAATGCAGATCTACTAAAATCAAGAATCCAATGAGCGAAATGCATATTTACTCACATTGCCAGTAGCAGCTGATATTAGTGCTAAAAGTGTCACCGTCGCGGTTTGGTAACCTGTTAAGATCTTGTATGCTGAAGCATCTACTTTCTCCTGGAAAATTTATAAATGGTTATGGGAAAGACATTTACAGAACCCAATAACAGAGAATGTTTCAAGTAAGACTAATAATGTTAAAAACCATCAGTTAACAGCATGGTTGGTAGTTAGTACTTACAACCTAGCCCAGCACATAAGACCCCCTGAGGCGGTCACAGTGGGTCAAATTCATTGTAGGTTTCACAGTATTTAAATTCTAAAATGTCTTGGCCCATTAAAAATTATACAAGTTCTAATTTGATATCCAGTACTCCCGGTCTTCATGCACAGATGCCAAAAGCTGGTGTTTGAAGAAATAAAAGCAGAGTTAAAAAGAAGATCACAAGTGGGGAAGCGAAGGTCATTTCCAGATTGGCTGTTAAAAAACTTATGGGGAAATGACACTATACCACTAAGCATGGGATAAAATCTGCTTACATAGAAAAGCCAGGGGTTTTGGCATGAAGAAAATGTATATCAATCGGGCTTTATTTTCCAAACTATGATGATGCGTCCAAACAAACTAAAACTGAATACAGGCCCAAACCTTTGGGGAAGAAACCTACCAACAAAATCATTCCAAGAGCCCAACAAAACAGCAAAATTTATGGATTTAGAAGGGCATCAAGAGAATAAGAGATCTCCTCCTCGTGAAAGGTACCTGTCTTCAAGTCAAGACAGTTATTCTATAAGCACTTGGGAAGATTCTTGGGTCTCAATAATCAGTACCTTCCACCCACAGCCCAACAGTCATACTTTCCCAATGCTGTCTGGTCACCGAGTATCTGATCTCATCATAAACAACGCTAGACATTGGGGAGCGCATCAAGTAAGAAGTCTGATTGACCATGACAATACCAACAACATCCTTAACATCCATCTTCCTCAGGGACTCATAAAACATAAGCATGAACAGGGAAAATTTTCAGTGCAATCAGCCTACAACCTTCGACAAACTAGGGATGCGACCCGCATATGTGGGGGATGGAAAATTGGAAATTCCATCCCGCACCCCGCCCCGGTGCCGGGGGGGCGGGGCAAACACCCCATCCGCCCCGCCCCCCGCCCACTTCACTTAAAAAAAAAAATTTAGGTCTAAAAAAATATTTTTTTTTTTTATAGGTAAAAGAAGTTTTATTGATCCACGTAAATAGGCAAAGCCCGAGTACATAAGAGATATACGAAGAAGAGCCTAATTACAAAACTACATGCTACTGATAGTAGTATACAAATCGTTTAGGCTCGTTCCATTCCATACTATAGAAGAGGCCCACAACAACAAAGTGTGAAAGAAAAAGTCTCTAAAACTTTCTGGGGAGCGTTCCTTATCCTCGAAGCAGCGGCCATTTCTTTCGTTCCATGTGCACCACATTAAGCATAGGAGTATCATCTTCCATGCTGCAGCGATCTGGCGATTGCCCCTGATTCCTCGCCAACAAGATAACAGATCTATCACCCTTTTGGGCATAACCCAAGCAATACCAAGTCTCGAGAAGATTGCATCCCACAATACCTTAACTACTTCGCAGTGAAGAAGAAGGTGATCCGTTGATTAAAAAAAATATATATTTTTAGACCCAAATTGTTATATAATTAAATCGTAAATTAAAATTTATATATATATAATAATAATTTAAAAACTAATAACATAAAAATTATGTTATTAATTTTTAAATTTGTTAAACTTGTTCACAAGAGAGTGAGACTTGTTCACAAGATTGCAAATGGCATGGGCACCCTAGGCCACCTTATATAGAACTCCAAGACCATACAAGAGTCTTACTTGAGCAATGTGGGACTTAACAGCATATGCGGTGCAGGGTACCCCGTCTGCCCATGCGGAGGCGGGGCGGACGGGGGCGGGGCAGCGGGGAGCGGGCCCCCGCTGCCCACCCTTACGACAAACCATATCATCAGGACCGCCAACACAATATGAACCGAAAATGCTAAGGGAGGCTAGAATTCAGGACCGACTTAAATATATGCTATGGAAAGTGGCTCAGAATATCATGCCAACCCACAGCAAGACTGCAACATTCTTTTCTTTTTCTCCAGAAGAACATTCTTTGGTCAGTCCCATATGCAACACAAAAGAAGAAACCCATGAGCATTTATTTCTGAATTGTCACTTCCTAAGACTACTTTTGCAAGAATCGAACTGGCTGTTGGCCAATCTCAAGTATATGTGTTAGGCTAGTCATCAAGCCAAACCCTACCCTCAATGTAATCCAGAAAGAAGTGAACCATTCCATCCAATTTCAGCTATTGTGATAGAAATAATCTGGTTGATAAGGAGCAAGGCAATCAATGAAAAGATTGGACCGAATGCACCTACAGGCATGGCAAACCAAAACACATCATAACGTGACCATTCTTGCTTTCCTCCTTTCCAAGACTTCTATAAAGTCAATTAATATTGTGGTTTGCACGGTGGCTGCCTAGCCTGCCTTATTGAAGCTATCAAAATGAGCCTTGAAAATCTTAGAGGGAGACTCCTTGTATCCTTGGCCATCCAAAACTACGGTCAGACCACAGATTGGAAACTTTTGCCCTTCATCAGCATTAATCGCATGTTGCAGAAAAAGCCATTGAAATTCATCAGTGCGAACTACCATGCACATTGCACAACAAGCCAATTTCACAGGCTCTTTTGTACATGCCCAGCCCACACAAAAAATACAGAATACCAAATCATTTGCATTTTTTTAAATAATAAATTTTTATAGGTAAATACAACTCATGATAGAAGACAAGTTCAAATTTCATGAGCCGAAGGAGGTACCACTTGGTCCAAACCATTGGCATCATTGACACAAATGATAGGCCGAATGATCCACTTATGTAGACATCTGAATTCCAAATCCAAATTAAAGTTCACAAATTGATCCAGGAGACGGGTGCTGACCTTAAAATTCCAGTAAAAAGACATGCTAACAGAATCTGCACCTAAAAACTATGCAGCACGCTTCCTCCCAGAACTGATAGCCACATAACCTCTACAAATTAATGGCAATTATATTCTATATTCCAGAATCACCATCTTCTGCAATCATATTTTAGCCAAAAAAAGAGAGAACAACAGATTTTCAGAACTTATCTATGGTTTGTTAACATCTCTGACATCTCAACTTATCACACATAAGCTAGATGCCACCCAGTGAAATCATTCACAGAATGGGTACCCACTAAAGCTGACTCTACCAGTAGTCTTTTGCTCCTTCTACACTGTTAACTCAAGTAACCACCTTTAGACCATTGATCTTCTAATCAGATACTTGCAACACTTTGACCATCTTAACCAAGTCTATCATCTGAGTTCGTCTACCATCCATGTTTTCCTCATGCGAAGGTTAAATTTTATTTCTCTTCAAGGCTTCCTAAGGATAGTTTCTAAAAATATATATGAAAGGTTTGTAGTCGCAGTCAAAGACAAGCATATACTATAAAAGCATCTTCTCTTGTGATGAATATTATCATACCTTCAGCCGGGAAACAGCAACAGAAATTGCCCTTCCAGGGGCCTGAAGAGCTTTATGGTGAATCTATTCAAGAGAAAATTAACGTTAGTAACAGAGAACAATGAATAGTAACATATAAAAATAAGTTAACTGACCTGTAAATATAGCAAAGATATGACTTTTGGCAGAAGAGAAACTGGGTCAGTTTCAGCAGAGACTTGAGATGTTAGATCCTGAACATAATAATGATACAGAGCACATGAGAAATAAGCTCTACAAGCCATAAAATCATAGACCCATTCCGAGTTCCCATCAACAAGTTTATCCTCTGGGACAAAGTTCCACGTGTCTGACGTCCCAATCATTGACAAAAACTTTTACTTGCCAGAGATTAGGTGGGGAAAATAAACAAGTG
The DNA here is from genome assembly GCF_018687715.1 of Carya illinoinensis. NCBI lineage: Eukaryota > Viridiplantae > Streptophyta > Magnoliopsida > Fagales > Juglandaceae > Carya > Carya illinoinensis. Next base: position 11,842,855 of record NC_056764.1, on the reverse strand, counting down.
AAGAGTGGAGTTGGGGGTAGGTTGAGCCTCGTACCCAGTATGCTTTAGCTGATTGTTTCCTAATATTATTACAAGTTATCAACAAATAAAAATAGAGTTTTAGATTTATAACACAAGCAAGATGAAGATGCAGTTAATTTGAAATTTGTTCATACTTCGTGAACTATAAAATAAGATAATGCCATACTTGATGGTGCACGAAATATCAGCATCTTTCATCATATTACAGCCATAAGATATTCAATAAGTAGGATTCTTTTGAAATCACTTTCTGGGACCCAAAATCATAGTTACACTAAATTCCAATGTGACAATTGTTCCAAAATCACTTTCTGGGACCCAAAATCAATTTTTGCTTAATGGCCAACAACAGACCCTAAATTTCAGCTGACCCATTTATTAACATTAATAAATTTTGCATATCCTTATTGAACTGAAAGCACGATTACCTTGCGATACGAATGCAGAAGTGTTCTTTCCAATTTCTTGTCAAGCTTTTTCAAGACTAATCCACTGGAAAAAAATAAAACCCCATATGTTAATGCTAATTGTATGCAATATGAATGCTCCGTAGTCCACATAAGGAAATCATAGTTACACTAAAATAAAAGATGTATAAGCACCTTTCTTCCGCAAGAGCTCTAAATGCATCCATGAATGTTTCTACCCGCTGTCACATCAAACATTCCAATTTTTAAATCATAGCTGTGTCTTCAAAATAAAGAAATGAAATAGTGCAAAATGGGGAATTGTCCAACATTATTGATTATCCAACACTCAAGGAAGTGCAACTAGACAAACCAGAGTTGCCCTAAAAGGCAAAACATTCCCAAATTTCCAATTATTCCTTTCTTTTATGATCAACCTTCAGAGATGAAACTAATCGGGAACTTTTCCACATAAATTACACCAGAAGAATAAGGAACAGCTACAGAAGATAGCAAACCATGAATTGTGATTGGGTCCAACTGCATAGCTTAGTGTGTAAAACTATAATAAAATAAGAATGTGCAAACGACTCAAGAAAAGTTTTATGGGAAATAAAAGCAGAACTTGACTGCATTTTTCTTCAAATTTGTGACCAATTATAGATTCATTGTTGAAATCAAAATACAGGTTAAGAAAGGGAATGAAACAGACTATTATATTTGAAACAGACTAGTATTAAAATATAACAAAGCAGAACATTTATTTGTACGACAATGGACTCCAATAGTTGAAACAATGCGTTTCTAACAAACAACAGACCTTTCCTTCCAAAGCTTCAACCACTGCAAAAGCCATATTTGACAGAGATCCTGGAAACCTCTTTGCCTGCAAAACCAAAAGGAGAATATTAAAAGATTTAACCACCATACAGGTATTCTTCCAGAATGACAGATGAAGGCCAAAGATCCACCATTTGCAACAAAAATTTTAAAATACTAATTATAGGAATATTTATCAGGAAGTGGATCTTCTTCGTACAAGAGCAATTCGTTCTCCAGGACTAACTGAGCCAGATTCTGAATTTCGGGCTTCCTCAACTTCAACTCCATTCCGCAATTTGTTGTGGATGTCCTGTGTTGGAGAAAAATCACCATATTTAACCATTCAGTTCATCAAATATCTGGGTCAATAAGACCACAAGACAAGTAAACTATAAAATCAGAACAAAATATTCAGTAAGTGGTACCAAGTCATGTAAGAGTGTATCCACAATGGGAGCAGCTGTTGTTCTTAATAAATGCCGGTGCAAAACAACCTGTTATTACAAATTAGTATTCTTCTACACATTTCATAAAAAAGTCAGCATGTTAAAAATGTTACAAATACTTGAAGTAACATTTTAAAAATGTTGATCATTATGAAAAAACCTTACCGAAGTTGATTGATCATCTTCAAACAAATCTAAAGCTTTTTCATATAGTTGCATGTTTAAGAAAGACTGCCAGAAACAAAAAATACAATGAGACAGTTTATAATTCAGAAGCGTTATGCATTCGTAATTCTTGAACAAGAAGTTAAACACATACATACAGTTTATGCAGAACAACAAACTAAAAATAACCTATAGAAAAGTTAAAATACCAGAGAGCTGATACAATGAATGCATTAAAACATCCATTGTATCTGCACTAACCTCATCAAGTTTTCTTTGTAAATTATCAAGCAAGCGTTTCAATCTTTCCGCATTTTCTGTAAATAACGACTTCCTTCTTTCCTTCCATGAGTTGATTAACATGGGTCTTAAATGGTTTGCTAAAGGTCTGAGAATTGTTTCGATGTCATCTATACCTACAAAATCAGGCCATTGCATCTGTCAAAATTGTGTATGAAATAGATGCAACATTCTTTCGATATTTAGCATTAAACAGGACTTTTTTTTTTTTTTAATTGGAAGCATTAAACAGAACTAGAGTCAGAAACAATAGACCTTGTTCTTCGAAATCAGGAACCAGTGTCATAATCTTCTGCATTACCCATTCTTCTGAGGGAACGCTGAGATTTTCCTCTTTTATCTTAACTGATTCTTTCTTAGCACCTGGTTTTAAATCTGATACTGGTAAGGAAGATGAATCCTTGCCTTTCCTCTGGCTTTTCTTAGATTTTGTAGAAACATACTCCTGCTTATCAGAACCACTTTCAGCTGCACCGGCTAGTGCATTCCCAGAAGATTTTCCCTTTTTCTTTTTTGGTCCTTTCTCAATAGGCTGTTTGCTACTAGCAGGCTCATTACCAGTCTCATTTGACTCAATTAACCTGCCCGAGTCATTTCCAACTCTAGCGATGTTAACCAAGTGTGAATCATCAGACACCACGATGCCCGAAGAACCTGAAACACTGAAGGATTCCATCTCTTTCTCCATCCGATCGTATACACCCTAACCAACAAAGCGACGAAAGTGCGAATCGGTATTTCGTGATAGGCAAATTTAAAATCAATAGGAAGGTTTGGATAGTGACTTGAGATGAGATGAAAGTTAAAAGTTGGATAAAATATTATTAGAATATTATTTTTTAATATTATTATCTTTTTGGGATTTGAAAAAATTGAATTGTTTATTATATTTTGTGTGGGAATTTGAGAAAGTTGCAATGATTAGATGAAATGAGTTGAAAGGCTTTTTGTATCCAAACCTCCCCGCCTAAGTGTTAGCTTTCTTCAACTACTTAAAAATCCTAGGTTTTTTGCTTTTAGAAGCGAAGAAAGAAAGCCGTTGAAAACCATTTCAATCAAGTGGATTTAGCTACAGGGCTCTATAAGAATATTGCTGATGTGGCAAATATGTGGATTATTTTTCGTGCCAAAAGCTATATTTATAACAAAACACAAAACACATATAAAACTGTTGAACTCTTGAATACTATTCCCCCCCCCCCAAAAACCAAAAAAAAAAAAAGAAAAAAATAAAAGAGCCAATATAACCATGCGATTATCCCATCAAACATGCTAGCCCAATGAACTCATCCAACCAGAAATCTCTGCAGGTTCACAAAACTAACAACTTGATAATATACTTCAAGGGTCATACCTTGATAAATCCATTGCTAAATATATAGGACTCCCCAAAAATGAGTGCTCTGTTTGACTGCAAATAAATCATAAACAGATGATCATATGACTTCACAAAATAAGTATATGATCAACAAGCTTGCATGCTATCAAGAGTGCACCTTGAGAGCCAGTTGAACAGATGGACAGAGGGACAAAATTTTATATGCGTCTTGGGCTTCGAAGGATGCGGGTAATACAGAAAGAGAATCAATCCTGTATAGACGAATGGATCATACGAGCCAAGAAAGTAGAGAACATTGCACTAACATAATAAGCTATACTGGAAATTATATTACAAAAGAAACTTTAAATAAATATAAAAGCCAACTCAAAAGAGAATGCTTGATTGAGTGTAAATAACATTTCATGCATAAGAATTCCACTAGGTAATGTGACAACAAATAACGCCTAGATCGCCTAGATCTCCTAATAGGTCATAACCCAAAACCAGAAAAAAATTGGGTTGGCAAATTTTGTCTGCACAACAATGATCTTAATTTTCCTGTCCTTTTCATGATAAGTAACACAACAACGATCTTACCCTTGGAAGTACATAGCAGAAGAATGAATGGAAAAGATAAGGGTCAAATGATAAATTTTTTAGTATACTAATATTTAATCCGCATCATATAACTGAAATCCTAGAACCAATTACTAATTAAACAGTTCCAGCAAAATGTAAATAACTAAGCTAAGAGAAAAATATCATCTATGTATCATGAATAAACTAGGCTTGGTATAACATGCTGCCCAATGCAGTGACATCCACTCACATCTCTGGGTAAGCACAGTGAAGTATGTGTCATAGTGATTGAATAGACTTGTATTAATTAGTTAAAAGGCTAATGGAAACGGGACAAAAAAAAGATAAAAATAAAAAGGGAAGAACATTTAAGTCAAGCGCTCACCAACTATTGCGTTCAAGAGCATCCTCGGTAGCAGCATCCAACATCTCAATCAATGAAGGGTGAACAAATGCAGTGACTAGAGGCATACCTTCAGGATATCTGGACTAAATTGGAGTGCACACCCTTGGTTTAATTAGATAAAAACCAAATATATTACTTCATAAAAAACCTATAGCCTTCACAAACATACAATTGACATAAAATCCATTAAATACCTGCAAAAAAGGAACAGGCTGGGGAATTCCAAGTTTCCGCAAAGCTTCATAGCTAATAAAGGAATTCTGCAGCAATAAGAGAGCAGGAAAGATTAAGAGATTGAAAACTTTCAGAAATTAATTCTGAAGAAAAAAAGAAGACTAAAGGTCCAAACAAGTAATCAAGATGAACTAAGCATTTCACAATTTCATGGTATATCACAACATTCAATTTGCAATAAGCTTAGGCTTATATATCAGTCAAATACAACATAGATTTCACAAGCAGAGTGGCATAATCCATCTGGTCACCAAATATAAGCCTAGGCTTATATGTCCATGGATGTCATCACCTTCTTAGAAAATCTTTCTTATTTCTTCTCTCTGAAAATTGTAGTATCCTTTGAGATCCCTACTCTCCTTGGGGGTATAAGGAGGTCTGAAGAAGAGTAGTGTTCTTCGTATAGTCAGTTTAAAGACTCCCATGTCTAAAGGGCAAAAATATATGGATTAGAAAAAGGGGGGAGTCTCAGCAGTGAGCAGCTTGGTGAGCAAACCACAGAATTAAAGACATGTAAAGAAGAGGAGGAAGGTACAATTTTTTAAATCAACAATCCATCACCAAGACTCCACCTTGGATCTAGGTACTTCCTCTCTTCAACAAAATAAGTATCAGAATTGAAATGGAACAATAAAGTTGAATATGCACATTGAC